>NW_028145175.1:65000-359635 GCF_050947405.1 Trichoderma evansii
GCAGAAGACCTTATCTTTGCGAACATCATCATTATACTACGGAGATATTTAATTTAGATATACCGCTTATTGCCTCCAGTATTTCTGCTACTGCTTATTGCTGCCGCCATACTGTAGCAGAACGTGATATCGGCCGACGTTCCTTGGGGGAGTTTCTCATTTACGAGAATGTCAGGTAAATGAAGCGGTTTGTCTTCTAATCTAAGATCCCGACCACCTACTAACATACTATATGCACGTATATAAGGTAGCACCTCAGGTAGCACAGAAAATACTAGGTACATTGAGATCAATCTCTTCTCGGAACGTCATGTGACCTCCCAATAGCTAGTATCTACTGTTTTTACTACCTTGTCTGGCTCTATTGCCTTTTTATATACATATATAGTGATGGAGGCTTTTATAAATTTTATATTATACATTTATTTGTGCGTTTATTTATGTTTCTTCTTTTTTTCCCCTCCCATGAGTGCACCGCTTACCACATATACACACCAAGATTGGCAGTGAGTAAAAATACAAGGTACACTGACGAGGTATTATACTGTATGCTTCTCCACTTCCCCATTATACCTATAAGCGCACGTATGAAATTTGTTTTACATACTACCTATGTAGGAGGATACCGTATTCCCTCGAAAAATTGGCCAGTAGGTTTTGTCGCAATCTGATCGAAATTGCACCGTTATATAATCTGTAGGAATAGGAATAGTAGTAGCCAGCTACATATATCTTGCTACAGTGAAAATATAGAGGCCCATTGGCCAAATTTTCGAGGGAGCTTATTATATGGCACTCTACGGAGTATATTCGCATGTATCTCGGCACAGCCTTCCTACAGAGGCCCGATGATACCACAAATGCGCATGTACTTTTTCACGGCTTACTAAACGCCTGGTATTATTGGTAGTTAGCGGTAACAACTTGGTAGGTAATGATCTAAATAATATTCTACATCTATAATACTCGAGATTGCTGCAAAATCATATCCTTACATCGGCGAAACACATTGCACAGGAGAATCTTAGAGTGCTCTCTATTATCCCTCGTATCTAGGCTATATAGAAGCATTGAATACACGCTTTATGGCTACCCCGCCCGCCAGCCGTGACGAATTTGAAGTGGCTTTGGTCTGTTCACTGCCGCTTGAATATGATGCCGTCTCGCTACTCTTTGATCAATTCTGGGATGAAAACGGCAACCAATATGGCAGAGCCATTGGAGACCCAAACACTTACACCACCGGACGCTTTGGAAACTTTGATGTTGTCCTAGTCCTTTTACCAAATACGGGAAATATCAGTGCAGCCAGCGCCACCGCAAGCCTTCGATCGAGCTATCCAGAGTTAAGGCTTGTGATCTTGACGGGGATCTGTGCGGGTGTTCCTAGCTCTAATACTGGCGATGAGGTACTCCTTGGGGACGTGATCATCAGCAAGGCCGTGATACAATACGATTATGGCGGGCAGTATCCTGATGACTTTGCGGTAAAAGATACTACAGAGGACAGCTTGGGGAGGCCAGATAAGAATATCCGCAGTTTAGTTGCGGTCCTTGAGACAGCCCGAGAACGAGAGCGAGTTAAGAAACGGGCTGCTGTCTTCCTCGAACATATCCAAGATCTTCCTCCCGGAGGAATTCACCGCAAAGGGAATACCTACCAGTATCCCGGAGCCGCCAGTGACGTTTTATTTGAGGCATATTACCGCCATAAGCACCACACTTCGCCACAGTGCCTCTGTGCACAGTGTCACGAATATTCAGACCCTGTATGTGACGAATCTCGAGATCTGGTATGCGATGTGCTTGGATGCAATGAGAAACATGTTATACCGCGACAGCGTCTTGACATAAAACGCGAGCTAGAGCATCAAGAGCGCAATAAAGAGGCTCAAATGCCGTCGGTCTTCATCGGTCGTTTCGGCTCAAGTGAGAAAATTCTGAAGTCCGGCGAGCATTGTGATTGGATTGCCAAGCGTTATGGCGTCCTGGCCATTGAGATGGAAGGTGCCGGTATCTAGGATAAGCTTCCATGTATTATCATCAAGAGTATCTTCAACTACGCAGACAGTCACAAAAATAATCGCTGGCAGAATTTCGCGGCCGCAACGGCTGCATCTGTCGCCAAAAGTCTGGTGGAACGGTATACAAAAACAGATAAATCGGCCATGATACAGATTAAGCAGCAATTAGAACAGATGATGGAAAATAAAGCAAGCAATGAATGTCTTAAGGACCTACATCAGACAGATCCCCGCGACGATAAGACGCGCATACAGCGTATCAAAGGCAACTTACTCAAAGACTCATATCGCTGGGTCCTCAACCACGACGATTTCAAGCAATGGTATGACAATCCCCAATACAGGCTGCTTTGGATCAAAGGAGATCCTGGGAAAGGAAAGACGATGCTTTTATGCGGTATTATAGACGAGATAGAGAAGTCTACTACTGCACATTGCTTGTCTTACTTCTTCTGCCAGGCTACTGAGGCTCGATTAAGTAGTGCAACAGCAGTGCTGCGAGGTCTTATATATATGATAATCATCCAACGGCCGTTGCTCATCACACACGTACGAGAGAGGTATGATAGTTCGGGAAAGAAGCTTTTTGAAGATAACAATGCTTGGGAGGCACTATCTAAGATTCTTATGGCTATATTGAATGACTCAAGCTTGGACGATGCAATATTGATGATTGACGCCCTCGATGAATGCCCTGAAGGATTGCCACTTCTTCTTGAGTTTCTTTCTGAAGCGTCCAGTTCATCACGTGTCAAGTGGATTGTATCAAGCCGTAACTGGCCTATTATTGATGAAAATCTCGATACAGCTATGCAAGGAGTTAGGCTATGCCTTGAACTGAATGAGAGTTCGGTTTCTACCGCTGTTCAAGCCTATATCCAGCATAAAGTGAAAGAATTAACTGAGAAAAAAAGGCTATGATGGCACAACACAACACGCTGTTGAGCAGCATTTAATGTCAAACGCTCATGGCACATTCCTTTGGGTGGCTTTGGTATGCCAAGAACTTGGAGATCCGAAGATAAAAAAGCGACATACGCTTGACAAGCTGAAGACATCATACCCATCAGGGCTTGACGCTCTATACCAGCGAATAATGGAAAATATTCACGACTCACTTGATTCAGAAGCTTGCCGACAGATCTTGGCTATTATTTCAGTCGTATACCGCCCAATCACGTTAGCAGAGCTAAGCCGTCTTATAGACTCATATGATTATAAAAACGACGACCTAATAGATATTATTGGGTCTTGTGGTTCATTGTTAATTATCCGAGACGATATAATTTACTTCGTACATCAGCCAGCAAAAGATTTCTTGCTTGATAAAGCTTCAAGTCAGATCCTGGTCTCTGGTATCGAATACCAGCACTACATAATCTTCTCGAGATCGTTGAAAGTTTTAAGCAAGACAATAAAACGTGACGTATACAACTTACAATTTCCTGGATTCCCTATCGAGCAGGTCTCTGTGCCTACTCCTGATCCCCTGGCACCAATTACCTACTCTTGCATCTATTGGGCGGACCACTTCTGCGACACAAAAAGACCTCAGGATGAAAACGATATCACCAAATTCTTTGAACTTAAATTCTTATACTGGTTAGAAGCTCTTAGCTTGTTACCTCGTGTGTCAAAAGGAATAATTGCAATTCAAAAGCTAATGGTAAGCTGATATTCTTATTTAGTTACATATAAAATAGTGACTTAATTTACGAAAGGAGCGTGTTCAAACGCCACATCTTACCGAATTATTTGAAGATGCAAACCGATTAATCATCTTCCACAAGCGAGCGATAGAGTCTGCTCCATTGCAAGTTTATGAAGCAGCACTTGTGTTTAGTCCTTCGCAAAGTATGGTTAGAGAACTTTTTGTGGCAGAAGAGCCAAAATGGCTTCTCACAAAACCACTTATGGAGGCACGCTGGCTTGCTTCACTAAATATTCTTGAGGGTCATACTGATCTGGTCACTTCAATTGCCTTTTCTCATAACTCATCGCTTATAGCATCAAGCTCAGACGACAATACGATCCGGCTCTGGCGAACCAGTACAGGCGACTGTATGCTGGAACTTAAGGGCCATAGCGATCGTATTAGATCAGTTGCCTTTTCATATGACTCAACTTTGTTAGCGTCGTGCTCAAATGATGGCATAATCTGGCTCTGGAGCGTTAGTACTGGAGAGTGTATGTAAGAGCTTAAGGCCCATACTACTGGAGTGGAGTTAATGGCTTTCTCTTTTAACTCGGCTTTTATAGCATCAGCTCCAATGCATAATACTATCCGACTCTGGCATATTGATACAGGCAACTCTATACATGAGTTACAGGCTGGTTATGATCTTTCCACAATTAGCTTCTCTCATGACTCATCGCTATTAGCATCAGCCTCTGGTGAGGGGATTATTCGAATCTGGAGCGTTGACACGGGCGATTATATACGAGATTTAAAGATAGATACAAGTTTTGATTGGCCAGCCATCTTCTCATATGATTTGACGCTCCTAGCATCAGTCCAGGACAATTGCTCAATCGAACTCTGGCGCATTGATACAGGAGAATGTGTGCATGAGCTTGAATACTCTACAGACATTGTTCATTCAATAGCCTTTTCTCATGACTCGAATCTTATCGCATCAGCCTCACGAGATGGAATAATCCAGTTCTAGCGCCCTGATACAGGAGAGTACGTGCGAGAGCTAGAAATTAATGATGCTCCTGTTGAATTTGCCGCCTTCTCATATGATTTAAATCTTATTGCAGTACCATGGATGTGGAAAACAATCCGTCTCTGGCGCACGGATGCAGACAGCCAAATATAAGAACAAGAAACCTTTAAACTTGCCGTCACATCAATTGTTTTCTCACACGATGCAACACTTGTGGCATCGGCCGCATCTGGTTATATAGAAGAAGACCTTGGCTATAGTGGCTATTATGGGATCTCGCTCTGGTGCGCTAAAACAGGGAAATGTTTACGGGAGCTACAAGGCCATAGACATGGAATTAAGTCAATTGCTTTCTCGCACGACTCGTCACTCTTAGCATCAGCGTCTAAGAGTGGAACTATTCGAATCCGGTGCACTAATACAGGCGATTTTGTGCGGGAGATATGGGTCTCCTCCTCTGCAGTTAATGTGGTTGCCTTTTCACATGATTCCGTTTTTATAGCATCAGGCTCCAGTTATGGGACTGGGCTCTGGCGAACTCAACCCAACGACTCCAAGCAAGAACTGGGAAGTGACTCCAAAACAGGGGCGACATTATGGCACTTGCCTTCTCACATAATTCAGCACTCATAGCATCAGCTTCAGAGGATGGAACAGTTCGAATCTTATGTGTAGCTACAGGCGCCCATGTGCAGACGCTACGGGGCCATGAGTCTCCTGCTACATCGGTTGCTTTCTCGCAAGTCTCGGCGTTCGTAGCATCAGCTACAGAGGATGGTACTGTCCAACTCTGGCGCGTCGACACAGGTGACTTCGTGCAAAATGTCTTCTTCGATGCAATATCAACCAATTTATCAATTACAAGTGATAATTCGCAAGTTCTTACGAATTTTGGTTATATTGCTATTGATAGTACCGCTTCGTCTGATGTGGAGATTCCAGCTGTCTTTTCCGGTATTGGTGTAAGATATTACTACAGCTGGATTACGTGGAACAACAAAAATATACTCAAGCTGCCAAATGATTTTGGGGCATGTCATGCGGCTATATCAGGATCTACTGTTGCCATTGGCTGCAAATCAGGAAGGGTGATTATTATCCGTTTATCGACTGAAGAGTTATTAAAAATCTACGATGACGCTGATAACAACCGTCTAACCTAATGTTTTATAATGCTACCACTACCACTGCAAAGCCGATCACAACTATGCAGCTTATAAATCCGATTCAAAGGACAGCTCCCTCCATGGCTCATACTTAACAAAGATGCATTGAAGTTTCACTGTGGATGCACAGTATATAGCGTTACCAAGAGCTAATTCTGACACACCGCTTCGTTCCTTTTATGCCATGCGGAATTTGTATATAGTGTCAGAAGATCGCACATAGCGGATGGAAGGATATTCTCACCAGTACTGCCAACTTTGATCGAGTAATAGTATAGATTATTCGCATTATAATGCTTATGTATCTCCAAGTGACGCACAAATGCGGTCCATTCGCCAACTACAAATATATTGCAAATCGATCGTAGCCTATAAGCTTGATAGCAATACATATCAATTGATCTTAAAATTAGCGCGGTGACCACCAGGGTGCATCTTACCCAAGTCTGCCATGCCTTATAGACATAAACGCAATAAAGAGTTCGGCGACACCGGGAAATCTGCTATCTTTCATTCATAATTGACAATTTAAAGACTTTAATATTAGTATAGTGCTAGTAATTGAAGCAAATAGTTATTTTCTCTTAAAATGGTCCATTATCAGCGTGAAAGGTTTATTTGTATATCGTTTTTACACTAGGATAGCTTCATGATACTGAGGCATTCAACTTTTAGGATCCTACCTCTTAAGGAAAGTAAGGGCAACAGAGCAAGTTCTCAGCTGCAATTGTGTTCGAGGGCGAAAACAAAGAGGGGTGATACTTGGCTGCCAGTTGCTAATAATCTGATTCATTGAACAACGAATGACAAGAGCAATACAATGTCACTAACGTCGTGGAGCTAAGCCGATGCAAACTTGCTAGCTGAGTGCACAGGCAGGCATATAGCGTAAAATAGAGTTTAGCCAGGCAGCTGTTTCTCTCTTTTGACAGGTCTCCATGATGCATGGCGCTCAAACGAAAAGCTCAACAACCTATGAAATCTCTTTCTCGAAAGAATCAACCATCTAGTGCGTGGTGGGAGAAATAGCGTTGACACTAACCAGGCTGAAACCAGGGGAAGCATCGTGGCTTCTCATCTTTCATTCCACACCCTCTTCTTCCTCAAGCTGAGCACTCGAATAGAAAAAAAAAATAGAGAACAAGCTAAAGAGACATGATCGGTAGCGCTCCATTAGTCGTGAATCTGGCATCTTGTGATCAAGCCATGACAGGGGTTTCGCGGGGTCTAGTCAGGCACAGGAGTGTATACCTAGTAGTCTGTCATTGTATGTCGAGAAAAGACGTATAAATATCCTGCAGTAGGCACTCAGGAGTTCCAAGTCAAGTTTTCTCATTAAAATCAAGACCAAAACAAAGTATT
This sequence comes from Trichoderma evansii, assembly GCF_050947405.1. Lineage (NCBI taxonomy): Eukaryota > Fungi > Ascomycota > Sordariomycetes > Hypocreales > Hypocreaceae > Trichoderma > Trichoderma evansii. Next base: position 72,222 of record NW_028145175.1, read on the forward strand.
CGGACCAATTCTGACAACCAAAAACATCAGCCCAAGAAAGAAAGAAAGAACAAAACACAACAATGGTTTCTCCCGTCATCTATAACCGCGGCGGTCCCGTCCAGACAGCCCATCCCGGCCCATTCACTTGTACGCAGTCCATCTGCTCCGACATCACATGCTCAGACAACAGCCTTGAGTTCCAATGCCTCTCGCAAGTTATGCAAGGATATGACATCTCCTTTCTCGGCTTGACCATGGAATGTGACGGAGATACGAATGGATATCCGTATTTGGCCTGCACTTGCATCGAGGATTTCGTCAACTGCGATGATAACGGTGCTATAAATGGTGAAGGGAGTCCCATTGTCGATGGTGCAAGTGGCTATGCTGCGGCCACTACTGTGGTTGGGAAGCGAGGTGGGACTGCGCCTACACAGACAGGTGCGGCCAACAAACACTTTGGCGATGGGCTTGGATGGCATCTAAGACTTGGACTTGTCGTCTTTGTCTCGGCTGCGCTGGTCCTCTGAGGCTTTCTAGTCAGTCTCACAGAAAACTCTGCTCGCTGTAAGTCTTTAAAATTCGACATGTTATATATTCTAACAGATCTCTAGATGCATACGTTGGGTGTATTTATCTCCTGGAGATAAGCATACGGAATCTCTTGTCTCTTGTGTATTTATCTACGTTTTTTTGTGTCTCAACAATATTTTAACTATGCTTGACTTCATGTTCCTATTAAATTTCAACAAATGGAAATAATACCACGCAAATTTATTGTATATGCCATCAAAGCATACCCCCTCAGATATAACTTGCTCGGATTTTTAGCTTCTACAGACGTGCCGGTCTATTTCACGCTGTAAACCTACATCATAAAGGCAGCGCTTCCTAATTGTTACCCACAAGACTGCTCGTCTGCCTCTTGTTAGTCTAATTCCAGGAGACTAGATAAAATCCTGTATGTTCTCTTAGAGATGGCCGTATGTACCTGAAATGGTTACCGGCTTAACTACGAAGTAGTGGCAGTAGACGGGAAGAATCTGGAACCCACACCACATTGGACGTCGAATCTTTACCCCTCCCCTTCTTCACCCTCTTTGCATACGTATGCTGATGAATCTAGCCCACATCTGCTATCACCAGTTTGTCTGGCTCTCAATGCCAAAGTCCTGTGAATAAACTGCACTTCTGCCTCAACTTTGAGAATACTTGGATCGAATCTGAACCCTCCAAGTGCCCAGCTATTTATTTTAATGTAATGAGAAGCAAACATCTTACCATCTTACTAATGCTCTCCCCGCATAGCTTTGGATTGTGACGTTCCTGGCGTCTTTCACTCCCCCTGGTGGCGTATGGTGGGGCGTGCGGCTCTCGCACTCCCTCAAAATCCACCCACACAGCTTTGTCTACTTTTTAGCCATTTGCATGTGATCTTCTTAATTAGTCTCACAGTAAGCCAGAAATCGTTTCCACTGTCTCCCAGTCACCTTTCTCCGCGCTGTTTGCTTTTTCCGTGGTTTCATTCGGCTCATCGCTCTTGATAGTTCCCGTGTTTCAATCGGTATATTCCGTTCCCACAGAAACCAGGCAGAGTGAGCCGTATAGATCCCCTCTACTGAGATTCTCCAATCATACCTAACACTGAGATCTCTCCTTGCTTCTGACAGAAGCTTAACGTAAAGATGGGAGAAAGGGCTGTTCTTGACATACTGTGGGTGTATTTTTTAGACGTACTAATTGTTTAGCTCACTTTTTAGTAGCACCTCAAGCCTCTTTCCGTTAAAAGAACGAGACCGAGAACATGAGAACACTACTCACCCTTTGTCGATAACAGCGAGGCAAGCCGTAGCATGCTTTAAAGTTTTTACGATGATGACCTGGACGGTAGAAACTAATTGAGAGAGAATACCAAAGGGGGTCTTAGTCAGGGGTTGTCACATGGCCTGCGCTGATTCTGTGGCCCGTAATGATGTTCCTCGAACTGTGATGTCACATCTCATACCGCGTCCTAGCTTTCACGTTCGGCACTGTGGCTCTAGCCCGGCAGTTGGGTGCTCCAGGTCCCCGCGATCGACCAGCGAATCCTAAGATGGCTTCGCTCCAGCGTTAGCTTAATACACCTTCCACCTCAATACCAGGAGCCAAAAAATTGCTTTCACTGCCATACCAAATTGAGAGCTAGGCTGAGTGTCAGGAAACACGGCTAGTCCAGAAGAGCGAAGACGCTACAATGGTTGAATCCCCTCGGTCTCCTCTCTTTGGCCATCTCATTGGTTCTCATTCTCTACCCACAGAGCTGGTAGTGCTGCCGCTTCTCTTCTGGTGATTTGTTCAGATGACAATGTTCTAAGCGTGGTTGGTTACTGGAGGACTTGGTGGAGTTGTGAGGCACAATACGACGATGAATACTACAGATTTCTCTATGCTTACTATACCGCAATATATGTGCCCAGAGGTAGTGGCATGCCAGCTGTCCAAGTTCTTTATCAGGGTTCACCATCCGCTATTTGTAAGGGCTTGAAGCCAATTCAACCTTTTGATACCCAGCGTGGTCCTTTCAAGCAACCTGCCAGCTATAGTTGAGGTACTGTTCAACCGCTGGCTCCAGGACCAGCTCTTCACTGACACGGCGGCGTGCAAGCTTCCCGGCCAATTGGCTCCAATTTCTTTCTGTTCATCAAATTCGTCTAATTGATCTTCGCTCGCTGTTCTCACCAGATTTGTGATTCCAAGCCAATTCCACGTCTAGGAATACAGACATATATAGGCACACAATACTAGAATCCAGCCCATGATTTCAACGAGCACATCTCATTCCAAATCATGATGCTCAACTGCTTCGCTGATTCTGGCTTCGTCAAAGAGTTTAAGAAGTTTAGAGGCTGCACGATCAGCAGTAACGCTGCCGAAATCTAATTGCCAAAGAGACAAGGCCCGCCACCCTGGTGGTGGCTGACTCTCTTTGGGTCGGCCGCTCTGCGCTGTAAAGCGATCTATCAGCTCGATTTCCTCGGGTCTCATTCGACCACGAACTGCTTCAAATACCATCTGGCCTAAGTAATGAGAAGAGCATTGATCTCGGATACCCATAGTAACAAGTAAAATAGTCGACTGTAGGGTTTGTAGCATAGTCCCCTGCATACTTGCTTGAACAGCATCATGGGCCATGAAAGCAAGCATGCTAAGATATTGAAGCATGAAGACATCCAATGCTTCAAAGCCATGGCAGAGGTAGTATAAGCGAATTATTGTCTCAAAGGAACGTTTCGAACTGGAGAGAAGCTCTCGAGGCTTTTATCCAATGGTCTGAGGGAAGAGAGTCAAGTATTGTGGATGGACTGTCTAATTCCGTAGCCATTGGTCCTTCCAGAAGATTGATCAAATAGTTTTGATACTGCATGCTACATATCACTTAGTAACGAAAATTCTCACAGATGTAAGCTGGATTAATACTTACTGAAGCTGGAGCTGGTATGGAGTAACGATTCGATCTGGCTTCAGGGACCGTGGCAGATCCCTGTACCAGTGTACCAGTTTGGCACATAATGCTAGCGCTTGGTCAGCTGAAAACTCTGCGTGATTAATTTTGTTCTCGTTAATCTGAAATGCCATATCCTACGCTATACACCATAGATCTATTTTTGCCTTGATGAATTGGCCGAGGTGAGTGCTGAAAATAGTTGGAGCAGAAGGAAACTTGGACCTAACCTCTCCATACCACTCGGGATGCTCAAGGGGGTCTGGCAGAGACGACTCAGGCGCAGTCTGTAACAAAGGTGGGGTTTGGTTCATATATACAGCGAGGCTATAGATATATTAGAGATTTGAAATATTATATGAGAATTCAGATATACCCTTGCCAAGCGTACAAGGCCCAAGCAGTAAACTCTCGGGCATTTCGCTCCTTTGCGCTCTCGGCAGCAGATGACTTGAACAATTTGAGGCCATTAGCCATCTCTACTGCCTGTTCAAGGAAGCGATAACCAAGCGCATCTGTTCCATTCATATTGTAGGCAATTTGGAGAAAAAGGGTAGCCTGGATTGTCATAAGATTCGGTGTTCTTGCTTCCAGCTCCCATAAGCGACGAGTTTCGGCAAGAAATTGATAAGCTATATTATGAGGGTTCCAAAACTCTGCACGCTTCGGATTAGAACGGTCGGAATGCTACGAATTATTTAGCGAATCACCGACTGGAATTAGAGACAAGACAACTAACGCAAGCCAGGGCCAATATAGCATTAACCAACAAGGGAGAACAGAAGCCATGTCTTTTGGCAATCATATCTTCAAGGAAGTATTCCTTATGAAAGAATGGGGCCGCGTGGTATTCGAAAAGGAAGTAGATGCTAAACAATTTTCGCATCAACCTATCATCAGAGCAAACAGAAGTCCAAGCAGAAGGCTTGATTAACTCTAGTTTTGTATCCACAATTTCAGCTGCATGGAAAGGCTTAAGGTAAGCGCCTTGAGGTTCATCTGCGCCTGGGGCTGAAGGAAGCGCCGGTGCTTGCGAAGCCAGATGTTCCGGGTACTTGAAAGTACATTCATATAGCAATGAATTGAGATATGGATTCTGCGCATGCAGCAAGAAAGCTGGCATCTCATCTACAAACGGGAATCGGTAGCGATAACGAGTCTCGGGCACTACCCTCAGCTGCAGAAGAAGACTTCCATCCTGAATAAGCCGCAGAATAGACCCTGCATCAGCGCCTGCTCTTATGCGCTTGTAGATTTCGGCGCCTTCTTGCGGAGAGCACGTCTGAAGCAGCTCATAGAGCTCCTCGTGTCTTGTTTTTTGTTGAACTAACTCGTCGTACTTTCGCTTGAGAGCGTGAGAGTGCGTCTCGCCCGTGTTGGCCGTTTCATACTTGCACTCGGTGCTTAAAGAGACGCAACTAGAACACTTTGGTCGCTCTGCATTGCACTATGGATGCATCACATCGTTAGCAATACGATGAAAGCTTGCATGGAATGGTCCAGTACGGTGTCCCTGACCTTTGATTTCCACCTGCGACAGGCATTACAAGCCGCCCTGCTTATATTTCTCTTCTTAGGATTTGAGTCACTTTCCGATGAAGCCTGAAGTGAGGCCTGGGTGTGTTCGGACGTAGCTGGAAGCAGTGGACGTAGCGGATGCCGGCCGTATCCGGATTTTGATGCCTCACCTGCCATGAGAGCTCAGTTGATTGAATGGGGAATTCATCTCCCGATTCTAGAAAGCAGATACGGCCCAGTTGTAGGATGCACAAAAATTCATGGATGCGGAAGATAATGAGCGATGGTGACGACACCCCTCATAACTAAGCGACATGGCTGCAGCATTTCATTGACACGGATTGGCCTCTTTGATGCACGGGAACTTGCAGGCCATCTCGGGCACTATTCATGCATCAATTAGGCAGCATCTCTTTACGTGGCACACACATATAAAAACCGTTCAAACCTACCGTATGGTTAACCACTGGTAATGAATGCTGTTTGAATCGAGAGAAATAACTTGCTGCCTACATGGAGAAAGGGTTCCGGAAGCGTTCATGGAAGTTTTACCTGTGGCCAATCAAAAGGCAGATAGATGCTAGTGCGGGGTAGTCGAACTTGTAAAGGGAAAGCAAAATAATGGAACGTAAAAACCAGTTCCTAACGCCGCGTTCTGTCAATTTGTCCAGCCACAGTTATACTAAATTTTGTAGTATATAAATAGTACAATAAAAAGAGCCACTTCTCTATATTATTGTAATATCACAAAACTCCGGTAGTAGTAATAGTAATAGTACGAGGGCCGCAGCGGTGGTTTAAATACACTTCCCTAATAAGTAGCACCCTCGCCTTGGAGCTTTCTCTAGCTGGTGTCGAGGTGTATATGTAAGTTAAGATAAACTTGTCGGTCCTCGCAGTAGCTGAGCATGGCAGCTAGTTTAGGCGTATCCTTTACTTGGGCAGTGTAAGACAAAGATGTCACTTTCTCTCTCACATTTCCGCAGGCCAACGCAGACCCAAACACATGTATTGCCGATTACCTGACACTTTACAAACCAATTCAAAAATTCTAGAGCCATATCAACTATATTCTCAAAGATGAATTCTCTAAACGGGCTGTATTATTCTTTCTTTCTTTTTATTCAGCGCGATGTAGCCATCGGAATACTGAATGGTCTTGCCAGTCTGATCCTGGGAAAAAATACATGTCTCTATAGCCGAATGCTCCTATCTGCACTTACACGTTATCCTGGGGAACATTCAATGGTATCAGAACTTGGTATTAGTATTATACAAATCTTTACACAACTGAGTAAACCCGTGTCGGTACCAATTCACTCTTCCGTCTGTAAAATATGCAGCATCTCGCTCTTTTTCTACAGGGTTACACGCCGTAATAGGGTAACCACTTGGATACATTGACAAAATTTATGATCTTATTTGTCTCTGCTAGTAATGAATCTTCTTCTCAATTGCCGCTTTGACTGCCAATAGTAAGACGAAGTTCCAATTACCGCTCTGGCTGCCATCAGCAAGAAAGACAAGACTGCCTTGGCAAGACATGACGTAGCTAAGAGCATAGAATGCCAGCGGCCTTTTATTAAGATATCGGCAATTGCCTTTTTAACGTACGATATCCCAAGAGTCGGTATTTGGTAATTTTTCTGCCAGAGCGTTGTTCATGGCACAAATTGAGACATGGTTCCTACACGGTGCGAGTCCCGTGTAGGAAGAAGAAGTCTATACGGCGTGTAAAGACATTGCATACATGGTCAAACAGCACCACAGAATCACCATAGAGACTCGCCAAGCCTGCTGCGTAAACAATTTTGTCATTGTGAATGGTGTTTAGCTCATCAATGATCAATAGCCAGCATGGGTTGCTCGGAGATGCATTTGCCATGTCACAAACAAACAAAAAAAAGGCACCGTAAGAGAGCATCAATAGCCGACTGCCATGGTAATCGGCAATGTTGGGGATGACAAAACTAATAGTTTACGCCATCATAAAGCCCGTATTTCGTTAATGACTTCTTGGCCCTCAAAAGTGGTTTCATACGACGCGCCCTGGTCCCGGATTCCTTCTTCCCCGCGACTCATGTCTCATGCTTATTTCCTAGGGCAAACGATCAAAAATGGCGGAGGTGGCGACCTCGCCCCCCGGAATGCCCACCGAGCTATGCCAGCTTAGACCTGGAGGCGTCTCCATACCGGCTATTGAGACTCAGCTCATGTTAGCTCGGCGGCAAATGAAAAAAAATTGGAAAAAGGGCCAGTAGAACAGGTCAATGGAAAGTGTCGGCTTTTGCCTTTCCCCAGACTTGCAAAAAACTAGCACAACGGTTGAGCTATTGGCGCAAGGTGACTCGAACTCCTGCGCCATGTGGGACCGGCTCACCACCATCGTCCAACTTTCTTGTTTAAAAAACATCTCCACGTTGTATAAAAAGGATCCATCACCTCCGCACATTTGATCCGATCTGAATCTGGGGAATGTCAAGGTCAAGTTCATCACACGTGTCGTGTTTTGATCTTATCTCCATCTCCATCCTTGCTTCATTGCCATTCTTATAAACAGCGGCAACAGCCTTTCACACCACAATGGCTGTCGCAGACTCTAAGCCGAACTCCACCCACGAGGAACATAAAGGAGGTAGCATGGACATCGACGGCGGCAAAAACGAGGTCAAGCATGGCGATCGGGCTTTGGCTCTCATTGGCGACGAGCAAGTCGAGCTCACCGAAGAAGACAGTCGCCGCATCTGTCGCAAGACGGATCGAGTCATCCTCGCCATCTTAGTCTGGGTCTACTTTTTGCAGATTCTCGATAAATCCGTCCTCGGCTATGGCGCCACGTATGGATTGAAGACCGACACAAACTTGACCGGCAATGAGTACTCACTTGTTGGCTCTATTGCTCCCATTGCACAGCTGGCCTGGCAGCCCTTTTCCTCCTACCTCATTGTCAAGGTCCCGCATCGTATTCTGATGCCTTCCCTTATTCTTGGTTGGGGCATTGCACAAGCCTCAATGGCCGCTTGCCACAACTTTAAAAGCTTAATGGCCGCTCGCTTCTTCCTTGGTCTTTTCGAGGCAGGTTGCTTGCCACTATTCAGTCTCATCACAAGCCAGTGGTACAGACGAGCTGAGCAGCCGATTCGAGTTGCGGCGTGGTATGGCACCAACGGAGCTGCTACCATTGTCGCGGCTGCTCTATCCTATGGCCTGGGACATATTCAATCAGATGCTCTTAGAGAGTGGCAAATGTATGTACCTCAATCCCTCCTTCATATCCCTCTATATCCAAGTCATGATAGCATCAAGCTAACATGGGCTCCTTGCAGCATCTTCCTCTTTGTCGGTCTCGTCACCATCGTCTCTTCCCCCTTCATCTACTGGAAGCTCGAGAACGACATTCCCTCCGCTCGATTCTTAACAGAACAAGAAAAGGCACAAGCCATTGAAAGACTTCGTGCCAACCAAACCGGTACTGGAAGCCGAGAGTTTAAGTGGCGACAACTCCTCGAGGCCGCCATGGAGCCCAAGACATACCTGTGGATCGCCATGGCTATGCTGCTCAACGTCGGCGCCAGCGTGACCAACACTTTCGGTCCTCTCATCTTAAACGGCCTCGTTTCAGACAAGTACATGACCAGTCTGCTAAACATGCCCTTCGGCGCTTTACAGATCATTGTCATCTTACTGGCCAGTTACCTCGCTCAAAAGGCACGTGTCAAGGGTGCCATCCTCATGTTCTTCATGATCCCTGTCGTTGCCGGTCTCGCCGTCCTCTACTCTGTGCCTCGTGATAACTCCGCCAAGGCAGCTCTCCTCGTGGGCTACTACCTCCTTGCCTTCCTTTTCGGCGGCAACCCCCTCATCGTCACCTGGATCGTCGGCAACACCGCCGGCACCACCAAGAAATCCGCCATCATGAGCGTTTACAATGCCGCCAGTGCCGCCGGCAACATCGTTGGGCCTTTACTCTTCAACGCCAATGACGCACCAGCCTACAAGCCCGGCCTCCGCGCCTGCTTGGCCATCTTTGTAGCGCTCGTGGCCGTTGTCGCCATCCAGTGGGCCAACCTCATTGTCCTGAACAAGCTTCAGTCAAAGAAGCGTGTGCGCAATGGAAAGAAGGCAGTTGTTGTCGACCACTCCATGGATACGACATATCGTGCCATGGATGATCAAAACGCGGATGAGGAGATTGTTATTGCAGAAGAAAATGCAGCTGGCACTGCAGCGCATGCGGGAGAGACAAGACTTGGAGAGCAAGCGTTTTTGGATCTCACGGATCGTGAGAATGACGAGTTTGTATATATTTATTAAGCGAGGCAGGATAACAAATAACGCCTGTAGATTATGTTATTGTCATGATGAAGCAAATTTTGCATTATAATACTAGATACCCAAATAAAAACACTCAAAAAATCATGCATATAAACTCCTGCTATGTACTTGACGAGTATGCCAAAGATTCCATGTAAACAAATAATTTAGCACGACTCCATCCATTTCGCGGAGACTGCGGCTATTGAATTTTCCTCATTTGCCTCAAAAACACCAAATCCGCCCAAAATCAATACTCAAAAAATTATATCGTGCCCAGCCCACCTCGTGTCAAACTGCGGCTGCACTACAAGATCATCCAATCCGCCCGAGCTATGTTCCCAGTCAAAATCTCCGCCAGCAAGCATCCCATCTGTCATGGCCATTGTTGAATTGCCGGAAATAAACTGCCCAAGTGAGTCCAAATCTCTCCATGAAAACCCGCTTAATGGGTCCATGTCCATTGCCGCTTTGCCAGTGTGCAGTAAAGGAATGCCTTCCTGTCCTGGGATGTCGTCCATTGTCGGCGTTGGTGGCTCGGTCAAGGGATCACGACGAGCAGCAGCAGATTTGTTGGATTGTTTTGTACTAGATTTCCTCCAAAGAAGGCGGAGAGACGTGGCGTATCGTCTTCCAAGGCTTTGTGGGTTGTCCGACGTTTTTTGTAGCTGGGTAATAGTACCATGGATGGCACGGCGGACTCCGCGATCGCCACCCTCGCTGCTGATGGCTCCCGCCATTCTTGCCTAAATTATTGATCAGCATCCTTTCTAATAGATGCGCACACGGATTGCCAGAGAGCAGCTTACCTTGAACAAGAAGACGGCGGCATAAATCACATAGAGACAATACTTGAGTGGCATGCACTTTAGGCCAGCCACGGGGTCGATAAAGCTGTTCAAGATGCTGAGAAGCGAATTTGCAGCGTCGATCGACTCATATATGAATCGCGCATCTGGCTTTCCAGCAACATTGGAGAACAGTGGCCCGCCGGCTTTCCCTGGCCCTGCTTGCGCATTCCGAGCTGCGGCCCGATTCAAGTTGGCTTGAAAGGCGAAGGCGTTGATGTATAGTCTTAGGAACTCGAAAGACAGCACCAAAGAGGCTTTCACGGGAGGCGTGACTAGGATATGTTAGCGTTGCTTGTAAAACAAAACAGAGTAAGGGAAAGCATACAGCTATGGTTTGCCCATGAAAGCTTCCATTTCCGCACCATGGAAGCAAAATCATCCTACAAAAGGACGTTAGCATAGTCAAGTGGTATGTATAGCCGCATAGCACCTACAATGTATCTAACATATTCCCCGCCAATGTACAGCTGCTGTCGATGACTCGTCGACGAATATAAAATGTCATGAGCATTACTGATCAGCTGGGTGAGTTCAAGATGGGCTTGAAATAACAGGCCCATGTTGTCTGGGCCAAGTGCTTGTTCTTGTAATGTTGGAAAATCTGCAGCCCGCAAATGAAGAGCTGGACCGGGTCCGCGGGACCAAAAGCCCTTTCCAAGTCGGATCGAGACTTGGCGGTCGCACATGTAACACGCTGTATCCTTGTTAATGTCCAATAGCTCTAAGAGTTTTTTTGTTCAACTTCACATACCTGCCCAAACAACCCGTTTCCTACTCATTTCCGCAGAAAGTTTTCCTTCATCCGGCAATAGTGCAGACTGCTCAAGCCTTTGCAGGTACCCTAGCCTCACAGCCAAGCCTACAAGCATCCAAGCACCGTGGTCTTCTTGACCACAACCAATAGCGGAATTCTCCTGAGGCCGTTGAGGTGCCCATTCTGCAAGAATAAGAAGCGCCTCTACAGAGCCAACAGAATTGGATCCGGCATATATAAAGTTCGACAGGAAGGTTTCGATGTGGCGAGAGCACGCGTCGTACACTCTAAACCAGGACGGGTCGTCTTTCGAAGCAACGGTGAGAATCGCTGTCAAGAGATGGGGTTCCTTGGCTGCCCATTCGGATATCGAGCCCTCAAATATGGCGCTATAAGCTACTGGGAAGAAGGGGTGGAAATTTTCATGGTATCTGGGTAGCCGTTAGATTCAGTACGCATACCAATGGATACTTTGCCGGGTTACCTTTTGACAAGATACGACGCCTCTGAGGGCGTCAAGATGCCATCATCCAGTGGAGGATAATAGCTGGTAGCCGATCTACCAACGATTTGCGGCATACCGTCCGCTACAAGTCTATTATTTGAACCGGCTTGGCCCGCCAGCGCATTCCGTTGTCGATCAGGGTCAAGGTCGGCAACTTGGGCGAGAAGGTCGAGGGCATCAGAGGGGTTCAAAAGGTCTGTGTTGGCAATGTGACCTTCCAAACCGTCCGAACTCGTTCTTGATTCTGCAATCTCACGAGTGGAACCCCCCTCATCAGGCCAGTTGCCGGCTTGCTGCGAAGACGAAAGCCATGCTCGCATATCATCCGCGCCGCTTGGATGCTGGCCGGGGCGAGAATGGGTTGCCTGCTGGCTACTATAGTCGCCGTCATCATCGTCGTCGTCGTCATCGTCATCGTGCGTAGTGTTTGCCGGATCATGGCCTTCGCTGTTACGGGTGGGCGTCTGAATCATGGAATTACGAACGCCCTTGATCCGGCGCCCACCACGCCTCGACTTTGTCAACACACATTCTAGCTGGTGTTCAACACATCTACGACACGGAGGCACGCCCGACACTCCCGCTGAATCACTGTTCCCCCACCGAGCGTCAGTAAGCGAGGCTATACCGGGATATTCTTCTCTGCTCACAGATCACATCTCGTCTTGCGCGTGCGACACGACAGACATGCGCGAGAGACCCGCCTGGCCTTTGATCGAGCCATTGCAGCGGTCGGCGTCTGTTCTGGGTGCAACTCCATCGGCAATAGGCGAGATTTGGCATTAAAAGTGATTGCATGAATTGGAATCCAGCTTGCAAGGTTGAGAGCAAACGCCGCGACACGAGTTTGCGGGGGTGGAGCCGCGGGCAATACCCGGATAATCTGGGGCAGCGCGGCAAATGGGCAAATGCTGCGGCAAATGATTGGAACCCCCACCCTTCATCACTTGGACGAAAAGTGTCACGTCACCCCTCGGCTTTATTCTTGCTTATCACTTGCTTCATCATCTTTTTTCCTCTTCATTCTTGTGATTTTGAGTACCAAACTCAATACTCTTTCGTCGTCGACTTGATCAACATCAATATTTACCGGTTAAAAACACCAATTCCTACACAATGACTACCGGATCTACCTCACAAAAGCCTGGCGTCTTGATGCTCGGCATCGTCCACCACGCCAAGGCAGAGTTTGAGAAGCTCTCCGAAGTCGCAGATGTGGTTGTACGTTTCTGCGCCTTTTCACCAAGGGCTCTTGATAAATAATTGTGTTTGCTAATTTTTCCGGAACTTTACAGCAAGTTACAACTGGAACTCGCGACGAATTCATCCGCGACTGCGATAATGGCAAATACGACAATGTCGTCGCTATTTCAAGGACTTACGACTCAGTGAAGGTATTTTCTGCCTCTCTAGCAAAAATAAAACTTTCAAGTTGCTAATTGAGAATCGTAGATCACCGGAAGATTTGACGCCGAGCTTGTCTCTCACCTCCCTTCTTCAATCAAGTTCATCTCTCACAATGGAGCGGGATATGACCAGATTGACATTCAGCCCTGCACAGATAAGAGTATGAAACACTAAATATCTCAATTCAGAAGCGGTTTACTAACATGTACATCTTTCTCTTGCTCAGAAATCTCCGTATCAAACACTCCCAAGGCGGTCGATGCTGCCACCGCAAACACAGCCATCTTCCTCATCCTGGGCGCATTGCGCCGCGCCTGGATTCCCCAGCTCGCTGTCCGAGAGGGCAAATGGAGAGGCGAGAGCCCTCTTGGCCGCGACCCCCATACCCTGACTCTTGGTGTTTTGGGTATGGGCGGTATCGGAACTGCGACAGCCAAGCGCGCCGCTGCTCTTGGCTTCAAGCTGCAGTACCACAACAGAAAGCCTGTGGACGGTCTGGACAAGCAGTTTGCCTCTGGCGAGGTTCCCAAGTACGTCAGCTTTGAAGATCTCCTCCAGACCAGCGACGTCATCTCAGTTCATCTGCCTTTGGGCCCGGCCACCCAAGGCTTGATCGGCAAGAAGGAGCTCAGCTCAATGAAGGACGGCGTAATCATTGTAAACACAGCCAGAGGCGCCATTATTGACGAAGAGGCGTTGGCTGAGAGCCTCGAGTCTGGCAAGGTTTGGAGCGTCGGCCTGGATGTTTTCGAGGAGGAGCCCAAGATCAACCCCAAGCTGATCAGCCATCCTGGCGCTGTCTTGCTGCCTCACATTGGTACTGCGACTATTGATACACAGGTATGTAGCCATGTGTTTTTGGCCTGCTTTCTTAAGATATTTGATGCTAATATTTTTTTTTTTTCTCAAAACTACAGAAGGAAATGGAGATCCTGGTAATTGACAACGTCAAGAGCGCCATCACGCAAGGCAAATTCCTTACATTGGTACCGGAGCAGAAACCCCTGTTGGCGAAAGTATAAAAGAGAAGAAAAGGGAACGAGCTTGTAAAACTGCGTATATATATTAAGAGAAAAAATTATTAGATTAGACAAATGTCATGATTTTTATGGTTTAAAACACGAGTATTTACCTATGTAACGAAAGTGCTCACATCTACATGGTGCAAATGTTATATAAGGTATAGACGTCGTATAGGTAACACTAAGAAAAAGATTGCTCTATTTTAGCCCTCCAGCTAACAAGACGTCCTGCCCTGTCATATATCCAGTCTTTGCAAACCTATATTTTCATTATTAGCGTGAATCCAAAGCCTTTATCGCCTTTTGTAAGACCGGAAAAGACTTACATGACTACCACGTTGGCCACCTCTTCTGGCATTCCAAGTCTGTGCACCGGCACACTGCTGGCAATTGCCAGCCCAGGATCAGACTCTCTGATTTCGTCCACGTCATCCTTTGACGTCCAAGTCCTGTATTTGCGCGTTAGCTCCGCAAAACAAACGTCAATACTGCTACGACTTACCTCTGCTTGGGAGTTGGAATCATTCCTGTAGCTCCAATCATGGCTGGTGAAACCTAGGATCCATCAGCATGTCTGATACAATATTGGAACGAGACTGAACATACAACGTTGACCGTGATACCTTCTGGGGCCAGAACTGTAGCCATGTTCAAACCCATTGAGCTGCAATGTATCAGTACAAGCCTTACCACACACAAGCCATTCGCAGCAGGAACTCACCATAAAGCACCTTTCGAGGCTGCATAATGGCATCCATTCAAGCCACTTCCTCGACTCGCAATGCTGCCCACGAGAATCACTCTTCCCCAGCCTTGCGCACTCATCCCTTCCACAGCAGCCTTCGTTATGACAAACTGACTCCGGGCGTTGACTTCCATCATGTCATCCCAGTCTTGTTCCTCGATATCTTTGACATGTCGGATGCGACGGCCGATACCGGCATTTGCAACCAGCACGGATATCGCTTTATGCTTCTCGGCGACGGCGGGCGTACTCAGCACTGTTGAGACGAAAGCGCGCGTAGATTCTCGGTTTGTAAGATCGGCTTGGGCAGTGACGAATAATTGATTCGGATGGCTCTGTCGGAGCTCAGAGGCTAATGACTCGGCTTTTTCCTTGAGAGCTGAATTAATGCTACCAGTTCAAAAAATGAGAGTGTGAACCATGTACTTACTTTGCTGGAGGAGTAGTGAAGAACAACGTCCAAGCCTTCAGAAGCCAATGACTTTGCACAGGCTGAACCAATCCCACCACTTGGATACAGATGTTAGATTACGGACTTTTTGCGTTACCGATTCCCTATACAAACCTGGATCCTGTCACCAGCGCAAGACGCCCCGACAACTCATTGTCTACTGATTGGAGATGATACGTGGTAACCATTGTGTGCTGTGGAGTAGCTGTGGCCTATAATTCACAAGTAAAGAAGCAGGACAACTGCAAGCGAAGCCAAGACGTGATGTATTTTGCTTTCGGCAATTGAGAGACTGTTCAACATGTGAGCTTCAAACTCAAATAAAGGTAGAAAAGTGCTCGGCAATCATTAACTACTTTAATGCCAGCTCGTGTTGGAATTGTATGTGTCCCGCTTTCGTGAGCGCATTCATCATAGCCGCAGCTGGCGGCAATTGATGCGGCTTTTGCTCTGGTCACGCTACCAATCAACTCAGGTAGAATCCAATAAAGGTCGGCGCTAAATTGTTAGCACGTGGCTTCCATGCTAGCAGAAACTTTGAAGCTGCACGGGATTTTACCCCGGAAAAATACTCCCCATTATGTACCGTATTAGTCTCACCTCTAGGAACAATGCTGTTTTCAACAATACAAGCACATGCGACATGCAGCGATAAGCAGGGGGGCAGCTGAATTTCAGTCAGGTCTTTGATCAGAGTTCATGGTCTGTTGTTTTTATAGTCTTGTGATTACCATCTCGACCGACATGTTGTTTTAAGAGCAGGTAGTTTGGCTGGGGCGGCATCCAGGTACCAATCTCCCTTGCAGGATTCGGCCCTCTGGTGTGCAGTTAACAGCCAACTTAGAACTGGTGCAGACAAGAAAACGGTGTCGATTCAGTGTGATTCTGCCCAGTGCTTTGAATGTCAAAATAAAATAATTCAACCAAGCGCCGGTAAACGGCGAGAGTAAATATGACTCTCTTAAGGTAGCCAAATAGCTCGTCATCTAATTAGTGACGCGCATGAATGGATTAACGAGATGTCCACTGTCCCTATCTACTATCTACGAAACCACAGCCAAGGGAACAGGCTTAGCAGAATCACCGGGGAAAGAAGACCCTGTTGAGCTTGGCTCTAGGTTGACATTGTGAAAAGACATAGGAGATGTAAAATAGGTGGGAGCTTCGGCGTCGGTGCTACTTTTTTATTGTTAAACTACAATGCAGGTGCTGTTCATCCGCCAACTACCAAGTATCACCTCAGGTGTCAAACATAGGGCCAATATGTATTACGCAACAAACCTATTGATGAAAAGAGCCAAGTACACATATGCAGCAAAGTTACATGTAAAAAATCATCTCATATCCAAGAGCACACAATCTATTTCCCAGTAGTCCTGACTTCCGGGAAGCTCGTTTGTATCTCTGTATATCTCTTTAAATCAGACTTCCTGAATATAGGTTTCCGCGCTGAAGAATTATTGCCTAGTGATCTGCGTCTAGGTCAAAATCGTCAAGATCAAACTCTTCTTCGTTAGCATTTTCAGGCGCATCTAGCTCTTTATTCTCAAGATCAGTGTCCGGCGCACTCTTTGCCTCGCCATCGCCTAAATTTTCTTGCTCCCCGTCATGGCTGGCTGCGCTTCTGCGAGACGGTGATGCAGATCCTCCCTCATATAACGGCTCAATCTCCTGAAAGGTATGTTCCGAATCGTGAATATCAGGTATGTGCCTGTAGCATTTGAAACAGAACGAGAAGTTGTCAGAGCAATCTACGCATTTCCATTCTATGCCTGTGATGTCCTATACGTTTCAAGATTCGTTAGAATTCCATATGTCTGTTATCGGAGAGGTTTACTAACCACGAGACAACTCTTGCAGGTCGCGCTCTTCCTGTCTCCAGCCCTGATATTATGCAAGGAGTCATTCCACTCCTCCTTTTCACCCTTATGGTTAATCCTAGTTCGCTCTTTAGGCTTCAACTTCTCTCTCAGAGCTTTGTTCCGGTTTACAAAGTTCATCAGCTTCAGTGCTGACCACTGCCCTCCCGCGCCGTAAGCGTCGCCTAGAGCCCATACATCTGCGTTCTCTGCGATTAGTCTAGTGATGGTGCTACCATTGCCAGATCGCGCCGCCCATAAAAGCGGTGTCCAGCCGTCATAGTCCGCCGTATTAATGTCCACATGCTTGTACATGTCCAGCAGATATTCTATGCAGTTATTTGACGATGCTGATGCCGCAAAGTGAATGGGCATACGGCCAAACATGTCTTTCACATCAACCTCGGCGCCCGCCTCAACTAGTAATTTGATACCACCAGCATACCACATGGCACATGCAAAATGCACGGCACGGCGGCCTTGGCTATCCGTAACATCCAATTGAGCCTTGCGTCGGATAAGGAACTTTAGCATCTTGAGGCTATCCGTATAATCGGTTATATCCGCTGCTCTTATGATTGGATAACCAAGCTCACCACCAAGCTTATTAATTGGCACCTTGACTTCATCCACTAGATATTTTACCATTCTCTGAAGCTCTGAGCTGTTTCTTATTCCCAATGCTGTATATAGCAATGACGCGCCATACTTTGGATCAACAGCTTCGTAATCCGCACCTGAGTCAATGAGCAGTTTAACAAGACCAACGGCGCCTCTGTTCACAGCAAGGTGAAGAATACTGCCAAAGCTGGGACCGAATACATTGATGCTGGCACCCTGATCGATGAGATACTTGGCAACGCTCGTGTTGCCTTCTCTGATGGAGATAGCCAAAGGAGTGTAGCCGTCGTTATCTGGCCTGTCAAGAGGGACTTTCGCTTTAAGTAGGAGCTGGATTATTTCCACAGGTGTTTTCTTCTTGATCGTATGCAGCCGGGTCTGACCTTTCGTGTCAACATGATCTGCATCGATCTTGTCAGGTTCAGATAGGATCAGCCTGAGACACTGCTCGACGTTTTTAGAGCAGTTCTTTGTCTGAAGCAAGATATCAACGGCATCCATGCCGTTCTTGTTCCTAAATTTTGCATTGGCACCAGCATTTAGGAGAAGCTTAACACACTCGGGCGCCTGGTATAGGCAAGCAAGCTGCAGAGGAGTACATCCGATATGCGACATGGGCCACACTGTTTCACCACAAACACTTTCTAAATCAGGCTTGGGATCATGTTCAAGAAGTACTTCGATCGTTTTGGGGTAATTCTCCGCTGCTATGTGAAGTACAGTTCCCCAGCTACTGTTGTGATCTATTGAGATACCTCTTTTGAGTAGCTCTCGAACTATCTCTGGGCTCGCGAATGCTGCATTAAGCGCGTTCACGCCATCGTCCCTAGACCAGTGAACATCAATTCTTTCGTCTTGAAGCAAATATGTTGCTACTTCGATATTACGATTTAAAATCGCAGAAAATAGTGGCGATTCCGATATGTCTCCTGTATAATTTATGTTGGCCTTGTTCTGCAGGAGGAGCTTCACAACATCTAAATTTCCTTTTCCGCAAGCGCGTGACAGTGGTGTACAGAAGGCGCCGCCGTTCGGATCAGCAAATTCAACCTCAATGCCGTATTCAATCAGCATCAGTACCAGCTCAGCGTTTCTTGTATCAACCGCGCGCATCAATAGCATTTCCGCCCCAGGAGGGCGCGCATCCAGGTCTGGCTTTTGCTCCTGTTCGAGCAACAGCCGTGCGATTTCTATATTGTTGTTTGCAACGGCTTCGTATAATGCAGTACCAGTAGCGCATGAGACCAGCGGATCAGCTCCGTAATTAAGCAAGGCCCGGGCACATTCCAGTGCGCCCAGATTGGCCGCAAGAATCAGTGGCGACTTCAGGTCGTTTCGAGAAGTGGCAACCTTTTCATCCGTATTAAAGTCGGCTCCAGCACTTAAAAGGATATCCACTGCCCTATGCCTATAGTTGTTGACAGCTAACTGAATCAGCAATTCATAATCACTACCTTTCTCCGCTATACTTCCACCATCTTTTAAAGCTTGTAAAATAATCTCCATTACTCGTGGTTTTCCATTGCGGGCTGCAGACATAAGTGGGGTCTCGCCAGACGTATCTTTAATGGATAAATCTGCCTTGAGCTTCGAATTCAAGAGAATTTCCATTGAAGAAATACATCCTCGCCATGCCGCAATAGTTAATGGCGGTGCTTGATAGAAGCTGCTTATTTCATTGACGTCGTAACCAGACTGTAACATGAATGTGAGGAGGTCCCCAAGTCCGATAGCACTAGCTCGATGAAATAGATTCCCAGGCCATTGGAATACTCCCAACCTCGGTATCTTATCAATAAGAGCGCTCAAAGTATCTGCATTGCCATTCCCAGCCCCTAGATATAGTGCTGTTTGAAGTTCTTCTTCATCCATTGAAACATGTTGCAATAGCTTGCGAACGGTGTCACTACGACCCGTTTGGGCAGCTTCCGTGATAGCGAACCAACAGTCCTTGTCAAAAGTAAACTGGCCAGCTTTAGCTTTGATATTTTCATCAATCAAGTCCTCCAAACCGAGCCTAGCAAAGATTGGTAATGTTGATATATAGCCTCGCTGCGGCCGGGTGAACGGATTGGAAAGAAGCCACAAGAATGTCTCCCAGCAGCCACGAGCCTTCTTGTTGGCAAATAATTCAAATACAAGTTGTTTGGGTTTAAAGAGCCCACTTGCTTCATAGTGGCGTGGCCAAAATCGAACTGCGTACTCGGCCATACTGGCTCTGGAGTGGGAAATCACGGCTGCATCAAGTGACGTCTTCCATATGTTTCCTTGAAAATTTTCATCAGAGAATGCTGTGATTGCCTCTTGTACATTTTTAAGTTGTAAATAACGTAGGCATACTTCTGCCATGGCGCTGTTGACTTTGGCAGCCCGCTCTTCATCACTCCCATCTACGCCCAGTTCGGATACAAGATAAAACGATGGGTGACTGAACTTGACATCGTTGTCCTTGACAATAATAATTCCACAAAAGGATACCTCCATCTCTTTCATTAAACCTTCTGCATCAAGGTCAACGAAACAAGGTTCCTGATCAGGGAAACGAAAGACCGCAAGAGCTTCTGCTAAAGATTCTGTTGACCACGGTTCCAACGCATGCTTAACCCAATTAAAGACGTTCTCAGCTCTGACTCGGAGTTCAGGTGCCAAAGAGGATACTATGGCATGAGTGATATTCTCCGCTGTCATAGGCGATAGCTCGTTGATCTTAGTTGCAATCTCGGATTTCGGCCTACCACGAGGATAATTTCCAAGCCAATTCAAAATTATATGTCCCAGATATGGTGTATGTTCACACCCCCGAAGTAGCATCTCGAGTTCTTGTTGAAACCCTCTATATATTGGGCGCTTTACAAGTAGGTCCGCCAGACTTATTCCAAGTTTTTTAGATAACTGATCGTTCAAGCTGGTAATGGCCGGGCAATCACCCATGTTGATTCGCGCAGCGTCAGGAAAATTCTCAACTGCCAAACCATCCCGTGTCGAGCTTGACAGAATCAGTCGGTATCCTGCCTCGCTATAGCTCTGTTCTTCTAAAACGCACTCTAGAAACCATCGTCGCTGTTCCTCAGGACACTGGTCAAAGCCGCTGATAAAGAAAGTGAGATTAGAGGGGCCTCGTGGTCTCAATTTCGTATATAAATGATATAGATCCTCTGGTGACCAGCTACGCGTATCGCTTAGGAAATTTAGTTCTTGTTGCAAATATTCTGTTAAAAAAATATCCCAGAAACGCCATAAAATTGTGTTGATGAAGTGAATCAGCATGGAGGATATGGTATTATATCGGGAATCCCACTGGTCAAACTCAAAATAGATGGTGGAATTTCCTGGATTGAGTAGCGCATAATTCGCATCATATTCAATATAGAGAAGACGAGAAATCTCTTTAATGTCCACCGAAGAATTTCCATCGGAATAGAGGTGCATAAGTCGTGGTCCCATGCCCACTTTAGAAAAAGCAATGTATGATTCTTGCTTGTAAATCCAGCTCAGAACTGGCGAATCTGGCAGCAACGGGTCGAATGGCGTATCCAGGCTTCTAGTCGGAGGTGCCAGGGAGAGGACGTGGGCTTGAAGCTGAAGTAATCGATAATTCACCCTGATAGCTAAGATTATAATCGGAATCAGAGTGGATCTTTGAAGCTCTTACAGATCAATACTTACTACAGCCCGCTGCATTGAAAAGGTCAGACACTTCTAACATCCAACGATCATCCCAATCGCCGCGAATGAGATCAGCATGATCAATCCTGTTTATTCTTATTCTCCCAGCCGCTTCAAATGATTGTCCAATAAAATGAGTATATCGCGAGAATGGAGTGACTGGATCGGGTATATCATATTCCTCAACTTCTGGGATACTTTCATCGCCTTCTGCACGCCTCTTTCTCAAGCTATCACGCCAATTTTGAACAAAAATGTTGAAAATTGCAGCACGATCTAGGAGTTTTGTTGCTAAGAAGTCTTGATTGATTCTGTTGACATGGGAGGCAAGGTTTCTAACTTTGCTTAGGAATCCATACCTGATATCAGGACCTGGGAGAAGAAGAAGATTATGGAGTTGATCTTCCAAATCCTGCATGGATTGGAACCTATGGGGCGTTCCCATAAATATCTAGGCTTAAATTAGCAACGTTCCAATGTGAGGATCTACGTCGTCCCACTTACAATTGCCGTTGTCAATATTGCTATCTTTCCATACTTGGTAGTATTGTTAACGGCTTGGCAGAGGGCCTAATTGCGTTAATAGCCGCTAACATGAAAAAATTGAAAATATAAGCTTCAAATACCTCTTTCACAATGGTGCCTCCGAGATCATGGCAAATCCACATGATGGGACGGTCTATCTCAGTCTGGAATGCCAACTATTAGTCATGTCCTCACTGAATGATATATGTCAGAGCCTACATCTTCAAGCTTGGCACGTTCTTTAGCATATGCCGTGAGGAGCCTTTCAGCGTGCAGCTTAATACCGTCCACTTGGAATATGGTTGCTTCTTCATCAATCTCGTAGGAATAATCCACCTCTCTGATGGATAGGTTTTTGAATAACTTTTCTTTCAGCCACCATGTGCCATCTTCCTCTGTCCAGGCAGTTTTATAGTCGTCGCGTATACCATGAACAGTGACCACGCTATAAACCCTGTAAGCTTATTTCCGCGGTGCCATAAAATCACCATCATACTCATAGTCACTATAGGACGAGCCTGACCAGCCCCAAGGACGAATGATGTCGAGACCTAACTTGCGTTCATCAGACTCTCTGAGTGGTGGTAGACCATCTCCGTTTTGCGAAAAGAGATCTTCTGTACAAGTGTCGGGACTATCTGCTTGTTCATTCACATATTCCTCAGAGATTGACAGCAGTTTCAAGTCATCATCTGCCATCTTGTCTGGAGAGTTCAGGTCGAAATCCTATTACAACTAGAGATCAAGACGCTGTAGCATTCCCAGAATAAATATTTGTGTCGATGCTGCAATGTACGGCGCACTTCATGCGGCCAAACCGCAACATAGCTCCCTCCACCTTTATATACATGTGACGGCTACTCTTCTGCAGCGTGCGACGCTGCGGGCGATTTAAAATCTTCTCATTGGTTGCCTTGTTGAGATTGTGTGCTAGTGCGCATCCTTCAAACCAATCTCTTCAGTGGCACTGTGCGCGAATAAATGCCTTCTATGGTTGACACATGTACAGAGTACATGTAAGAGCCTCCAAATATGGGTCAAAATGCCAGCTCTGGAAAAAGCACCATCTGATCAAAAACGAAACGAGATGCTTGTTGGTTGATATATAACTAACATATACATGGTTGGAAACAATCCAAAAAGTCTATGAGAGTACACCCCGTAAAGTCTTATTTCCAGTTTATATGCCTGCCTAAGGAATGAGCGTCGTAAACGTAACCTTTCCAAGTTCATCAAGATCGACACTTCCCAACTCATCATCGCCGTATGCCACATTTTTATTCGGACGCGTCCCCTTGTCGAGAGGGTTTGGCTGGAAGATGATGGGGTCGTCTTTGGGGATCTTTTTGAAAAGGCTTTGTGCGGCCGTCTTACGATCTGTCTGACAAGTAAAGGCGAGCTTGCATAAGAACTTCTCTTGATCTTCCCTAGATACAAGCACAGCGGTCTTTAGCAAGGATGGAATACCCGTGGGCTGCGAGTGATTCTCAGACACAGTCCATGTTGCAATACGGTTTGGGGGTCTATTGTTAATGACCCGCATTCCGCCACTCAGCCTAATCGCATCCAAAACTGTTGCCGTTGTAGTTTTCTCCCATTTGCCACCCAAGCTGAGGTTTGCGAATTGCTGGATGCCGACAGTAGCATCAACGCCCGTAGTGACCGATTCATCGTGTTTAGTTGGCATCAAATCGTATGTTCCAAGGAATGAAATCTTTTCAACCTCGATATCGTCATCAGCCGAACCAGGCTCAAACAAGAGCTCAATGGTAGCCTCAGAAATTCGACGCGAGCCTTTGGGTTGAAAGAGCCACTGCATAACTATCAGACTCGCATAGCGGTCGCTGTCGGCAGAAATGGCGCCATGCACAACTTTCTCCAGACTGCAAGTGATGTCAATAGCCCCAGTTCTTTGAAGAACTTCTGCACGATGGTATTGATCTACTGCAGTATTGAAGACATGAAAGCCGCTGCCTTCTTCACCCCCAGTCTCGTACATTTCAATTGGTATCTTTACGTCACCATCTTTGCGACTGGAAAAGAAATCGACATCAAGGTTGGACATTTTATCTCATGGAACGCTTTCGGATCGGTGATCAGGGTGAAGAGTTGCTGCCGGTCACCTTCTTACAGGGAAGATGCCACCACCTTTCTGGCCCTGTAGCATGGTAATAATTGATTCCAACATGCTACAAAGCAATTTTACCTTGATAGAGTCGCTGTTACTGGTATATACACCTTGTGAGGGGTAAGCCATGGTAAGCTGCGACGCTCCTTCGCTTGTATCTCGCACTGTGTGTTTGGCCTCGCATGCGGCCAGGGGTCATTAGTCCAGTAGAATCTGGAATAGTCGGCCCTGTATGCTATTTCCCGGTCTCAATACCTTTTTTTCTAATTCATCACCTCTTCTTCCATTATTCAGTGAGAGTGCACAGTTTTGGCCCCAGGAGACATGGATTCAGATTTGGAACAAGACTTCCGCGAGTTTTCCCTTGAGGATGATCCGGAGTCTATACACCCCGAGCGAGAGGAAAACTATAAAGAACGCTTTATCGAAGCAAAGGAGGACATCAAGAGAAAGAAGAAATTCGTGGATACCAACGATGTTGACCAGTTCTTCGAGAAGTATGTCGATATTGTTGGCAAGTCCTTGAACAAACCTGCGGGCAATCTACTACATACCCTTGTCGACGTGGTCACCCACAATGGTATTCAGCCGGAAGATATTAAGCTCCTTATTCGACGCTTGGTCGGGGAATTTCCAGATCTTCTCAAGTATGAAAATGATGAGAAGTATAACCCCGTTTTCATGGCTATCAAAGCATCTCATCATCAACTCGTAGACTATATGATCACTACATGTGCCGCGATGAGGGGAAAGGTCTTGCATGAGCAGGCCCTCAACGATGCGCTGAAGAAGAAGATGAAAGATGGCAAAACATGTCTGCATGTTGCGATGATGGCGACAGAGCTTGATCCAAAGACCAAGAGGAGACTAATCGAAAACGCCAGTGACGAGGCGTTGGCTGTTCAAGATGATGTTGGGAAAACACCCATGCATTATGCTGCGGTGTTCAAGCGCTGTACAGATGACGGGGCAGACCTCATAAGCTTATTTATTGAGCGGGATCTGAAAGCCACGTCGAATACTTTAAGGCCTCCTAAGACTTTTCTCGATCTATCTGACAATAGTGGCGCCTCAGTCTATTGGCAGCACCATACGACTAGAACATCAAGTATCAAGTCTTATGAGGAGTGGCTCGCGAAAAGACGCCAGTCACTTGAGCGTAGCACACAAAATCTATCTCAAGCTTCAAAATCTTCGAGTAAACCTCTACTCGGAGAGCTCAGGCCACAAATTATTACAGGGCCATCGAAATTCGTGGCATCGAGTAAATTAGCTGGTGATCAAGGAGATCGACTAAGCCGCGACAACGCCAGGAATGATGTTTACGATGAGCGTGAAAAGCAACGCCAGAGGAAAAAAATAGAAGAGGCAGAGAAATTTAAGAATTCTGAACTGTTTGCGAGGACTGATCGTATCAAAGAGCGAGATATTGCCAGCCGTGATGCGAGCCAGACTCGGTCCATCAAACTCGGTGAGCCAGATGAAAGCACAGCACAGTTGAGGGCAACCCCAGCGGCAAATTCCATTGGTCAGCTAGAAGCAATACCTAATACATCTATAAAACGGAGGGCCACAGGGCGTGTGGATGCCGAACTAGACCAGGGGGAAGAAAGGCCCCCTGCGAAAGCCCAGCAGAAGAAGCGCGATTCTTCCGAGTACATGGCTGTCTTAACTAGTAATTCGGATGCTATTCTACTTCGCCTAAAGCTACACTACATGAGAACCAGGAGCACTGAAATGGCTATCTCCTTCTTGTATGGTAGTAACATGCAAGGTGAGTGCAATAGAACAAGGCGTAGGCGTAAAACAACCACTAATGCGCGGATCTTAAGATATTCAAGTTAGCTTTGACTATGATAGTCTGCCTCGAAAAATACCATGGAAAGAGTTCCTCAAACGCTTCGGAGCCGATGCTAGCTCTGACCGCCTCAGATTCGATAATGTGCTACAGTATGTGACTTTCCCAAAAGTTCAAGTCTATACCAAGGGCCGTCAGGCCGACCGCGAGCGGGAGGCTGAAGAACAATCTGGAATGCGCCAAATTGGAGTCTTCGGCCGCAAAGATATGAAGTATTTCTTTGACTGGCTGTATAATAAGGGTGTACGACACATCATTACCTTGTCTGTCGATGACTCTGGAGATTCTGGAGAGAAAGTCCACAGCGACCAAGTTATTCAAGAATCTCTTGAAAGGTTTACCATTGAACGTCTCGACTGGAAGAAGGCTGACTTGGACCCAGAAACAATATTACACATCGGCAGCAAGGCTGCTGGGGCAGGGGCTCTTATGACTGACATCCAAAAGAACACGCAGCCGATTCTTCAACAGCTAAGACAGCTCTCTTTGAAATGGAGTGGCAGTAATGCCGTACTAAGAGCCTGGGGTGAGCCAGAAGGCTTGCCATTGTTACCCCTGCTTGAAAGAATATATATATACAAGCCTTCTCCTGATCAGGTATATACATAGCGTTCTCTATTGGGATTTTGTTGCTGTCCGCCAGCTAATTAGGCAATAGGAATACGACAGTCCTCAATGGATCAGTACAAACGTCAAAAAGTTCCAAATCAGACTCAATGCCAACAGAAAGGCTATTCGAGATCGAGGGATCACAGCCTTTGCTGATCAAAGCAGTCTTTTAGATGATGATGGAGCATTTGGCGACGTCAAGGTCGAAGTTATCGATTCAGGCAAGGAAGTAGAACGCACAGCTAGATCCCGTGATGCGTCTCATTTTGCAACATCAACTATCACCAAAGGCGTCAACTCGCACCTGTGGTTGGATTCTACTACCAGATTTGCAGGTGAAATGACACATTTTTGGCAGAAAACGGTTCAAGAGTTTCTCTCTTCAAAGCACAATCTAGGTACCACAGAAAGAATAGAGAGCGACGTCATCGTCGCCTTGATCGACGACGGTGTAGATATGTTCGACCCGGCTCTTTCCGACAGGGTTCTCGAAGGCAAGAGTTTTGACTTTCACGACGGAAAGGTTAGGCCATCATTTTCGTCGGCAGAAGGGCATGGCACCGTCATGGCTAGTATGATACTACGAACTTGCCCCATGGCCAAAGTGTATCCAATACGACTTAAAACGTATCCAAGTGCCAATGGCAAAAGTAATATTGATGCTGAATACGCAGCGCAAGTACGTTTCACCTGGACTAATTCCATAAGAAGCTTTAGCTAATCATGAAATCTTCGATTTCAAGGCCATCTTAGCCGCTCTTAATAAGAAGGCTGACATTATCTCAATGTCTTGGACACTCCCAATGTCAAAAGACAAGAGTGGTTCGAAAGACCGATGTACGTCTCAAAAGCCCTTGCTCCAATATCTCTCAGTGGTAGTCTGCTTGAAAGTGCTTGATACTCAAATAAAGTCATGCTGACGCCTACATGCGCTTCCTACAGTGCATGATGCTCTAAAAAAAGCTGTTGATAGCAAAGCCCTGATGTTCTGCTCCGCGCCTGACGAGGGCAAATTCACAAAGCTCGATTATCCAAGTGGCCCATGGCGTGAGGACTTCTTCCGCATTGGCGCCGCACGTGCTGATGGCACTGTTTTCCAATGGACGCCAGAAGATGGTATCACGTATGTCCTACCCGGCGTTGAAGTTGTCAGAGACCAAGTCAGCGGCAGCTCCTTTGACGTGCTTTCGTCGGGAAGGTTCACAAAACGCGTAGAAGACTTCAAGTATGAGACTGGATCAAGCGTCGCCACAGCACTGGCGGCCGGCCTTGCTGCAATGATCATCTACTGCATAAAGACTAGTATAATGAACATGAAGATAATGAATCCAAACAAAAATCCGATCGTGGGTATTGCGATTGGTGACAATGATGCGAATCTTATTGCTGCCCCGGATGCTATGAAACGGGCATTTGCTCGCCTAGGCAATGTTACGCCAAACAAGTTTATCCAGGTCTGGGAGAAATTCGATGAGATTAGCGAGACACTAGAGACATTGAGAAGGGAAGGGTCGAGTTCGGAGGAGAAGATCAAGTGTATCAAGCGATTTGTTGAATTTGGAAGCGAACTTGCAAATTCTATCAAGACATAATAATACAAAAGGTCCATATGTCATAGGTCTAATAACTGCAAAAGTACACATATGTATATGTGACTAATATAGTGTGCATACAACTCTGCCAATACAGATGTATTCACCCTCATTTTCTTTCAATGGACTCGCTAATTCGTACAGTATACGTAGTAGACAATCACTGGCATATACTACATAGCGTTCCACTATATTCTACAATAGGATAAAACTGCTTTTGATCTAACCTCACGCCTTAAAATATCATTATATAAAGAGCGCAAGATTATAAGTAATGAAAGGGCTAGCATATTTGGAAATATAATACATCTATACGAACTGAAAGCTATTAAAAGCTCAGATATTTCTATCTACCTTCCTTTTCTAAGGGATTATGAGAGTGGAGAGAGCCTATGACGGTGTATATTCGTTTAATCAGCTTCGGACTGCCGAGGATCACTGTTGAATAGTGCCTGGAATTCAGGGTTTTCAAGCTTTAACATGAGCCTTTCCCTCCGTTCCATGTTATCCTGCTCAATTTTGCGCCTTTTATTGTTATTTCCCACTTTGAAACTTATATGATCAAGTGCAGATTTTATGTCCTTTGAGGATTCATTCGCACTCAGCAAAATTTGCTTCGCTTCCTCTGCATATGCCGCGTTATCTTCTTCCAACCTCTTAACAAGATTTTCTGCAGTTTCTCTTGCTGTCTTTACTGCTGTCTTTAACACTTCAAGGCTAAGATGGATTGACTGCTCATCCTTGAGGAGTTGTTTTTCAATACTTGTGAAGCTGCTGCCACCAGAAGGGTGATCCAAAGACGGAGATCGCTTGTGGCTCGACTCTTGTCTTATCACTCGTTCAGATTGTGGAGTCGGGGTGGCTTGAGTCACCATTTCACCGGCATCTATCTCATTGTATGTGTGACCACTTTCACGACAGTCAAAGCAGTCAGAACCAGTACTGTTAATGGGAGGCCGCTTGGTATTCTCAGGGTCTCCGTTGCCATCGCCCTCTTCATCGCTGCCGTCTTGATTTTCATTTCCCTTCACTATTACCATCATTAGTATAAGCCAATCAGACAATTTCAAAGAAATTACGAACAGCATTCTTTGAAGTCTCGCGGTAGGAATTCATATTTTGGATTCCTTTGGCTGCTAATCCGATTTGAACGGTTAAGCCGGACTTCCTCATATAGCCGGTTAAAAGTAAAACGTTCGCGCTTTTTGATAATCTCATTCAATATTCGAGCTCTTCCCTGCTCAATAGAATTAAAAAATAGAATGAATTTCCAAGGCTCAGCCTTGAAAAATTCTGGGACGGAAGGTGCCCATGATTTCAGCTGTCCGAGGTCCTCATAGTATCCCAGACGTATTATTTTCGATATATGTTCGTGCTCAAACTGGCGTAAAGCCCAAATTGGAAAGGGCTGGCAGTCATCAGAATTGCTATCCTCATATGATCTGCGTAGATCTTTCCACGCTTCTCGAATATGTTCTGGTGTATGCCGGAAGAGGTTTGGTGAATTGACTGCCTCTTTTGCTTTATCAAGTTCATCATTACTACAAGTAGCAGTAACTGATTGAGATGTTGGGATATTCTGGACATGGCGTCGTTGGCGGTTACTATTAGACATAGTTCATATTGCTGAGTAGCTGATGTTTGGAGGATAAGCCGCTGAGGTATTTGAACTCAAGTTGTACGATAGGGTTTGAAAAGGTAACATGCCATTATTTATAATCATAACAAGGTAAATCATGACAATCTTTTTGATAGATACAGAATTTGTTGTCCCTACAGTAGACGACTCTTACCGGCTCTATGCGCCGAGCATGTCTCATCTCCCTGCACCAGCATTGGGCAGACGGAGGCATAAATACAAGGTGAATATGATAACTCATAACTCTATGTATCTATGTAGCAAATGGCGAACGACCTTTACGGCTCTGTGCGCCGGGCTAGTCATATGCAGATAAGACCACGCAATTTAAATAGCTGCATGTCTCATCTCCCTACCTTAATTCTAGGCAGATATCGGCTTACATGATAGCGGTGGGAAAGGCTAAACGCCGCTGCATTAGGCCACCGGCGACCAGAATTAAGCTCCTGCCAGACCGCCCCCCAAAACTGTACCGATGTCAAAGCAAGAGCTACTGAATGCCAGAGGCCGCAGCTATGGGATATAGGAAATAGGTACAGTGATGTTATCAAGATATTACTCAAATCTGGCGCTGATATTAAAGCCAAAGATTAAAGGGAGATTACATCGCTACAGATAGCCACCAAATATGGAGACAAGGATATACTACTTCCAAGCACGTGCTGATGTTAGAGAAAGAGGCAAAGCACAAGTTGCGTCTACTTAAAGTTGTAGTAGCCGAAGATGCAAAAGTATTGGTTGAGCTGAAATCCTAGTGTGAAGCTAAGGAAGCAGGGCGATTCAGCGGTGAGAAGTGCCGCTATCCAATTGCAAAGAGGAGAGATTCTAAGGCTATTGCAACACGCAAGCACAATATGAAGCAAACGGATGGGCATGAGTGGAAACTCTTATTCCACGTTGCTCACCGTCATAATGTAGGGACAATCATAAATATGCTACTGGACAGGGTAATTGACGCCAATGCAAGAGGCAAACCAGAAATTGGGCAAAAATTGCATTATTTATGGCCATCAACTGCTGCACGGAGTCTAGGATTCATAAAAATCTAAATAGAGCAGATAATTTTGACACAGTGGATGCACAAAATTGAATATAGTTCATCTGCAACAGCTAGCATAGCAACGTAACTGCTACACAAATGCTGTTGGGTAACGGGATTGGCATAAATGCACGCGATAGATGATCGGATACCCCTGGTCTAATCCATCCTGTTGATCGATGAGAAAGCAGACATCCACGCGAAGGGCAAAAACGGCTGGGTGCCTTTATTGGTTGCCATTCAAGTGACGATGTAATCAAGTTACAACTTGATACAGGTAAAATCGACATAGAGGCAAATTATACATACGTGTCATGAGACACTATTGTCACTAGTTAGGGAAATAGAAATGATACCATCTGACAACTACTAGAACAATGGGTGTAGTTGATAATAGAAAAGAGCCGAGTGGGGCTACAAACTGAATGCGCTCGTTATTGAAGAACAAAATGGCAGAGCAAACAAATCTACCACGGAGAAGAGCAATAGGGGAATAATTCTCATCTACTTGGGCTACGTTACAAAACCTCTCACTGATATTTGGCTTATGCCATAATTTCTTTCTTTTTTTTTTTTTTTTTTTTTTTTGCCTTTTAATCGCTAGAAACGCGCAAATAGCTGAAAAAAAAAAAAGCTGCTCGGTGCTTCAGGAGTTTTTTTACACGAGAGGAATCTCATAGACAAAGAATTGAGATTTTCACCGAGAGTCTTCCTTTCCCCAAAAGTTACATATGTCAAAGAGTGGTGTGAAAATGCTTTGCCCAGTTTGGCAGGGAGGTGGCAACTTTGCTTGTCGTTATGGGAACATGGGGGTTATTAGAGTAATCCAAAGATCGTGGTATTCATTTCATGAACGGATCTAGGCTCTAGTTTGAGCTTCTCGCCATGCGTCTTTCATCAACATAAATCCGTCAGCCGTGAATATTTTTCCCCTGTCTGTATTTATCTATACGACTTGAATATTTACCATATTAGGTCCGTCATACATAAACTTCGAAGCAGCCTCTATTGGTATCGTATGCAGGTCAATTACTCTGTATTGTTCTCATATTTGACAGGCCTTAGATAAAGCAGCACATTGTACGTATGTATATATGTATAATGTATATCTTATGACCATATGTCATTTCTCTTGTCCGCTCCCTCACTTTTTCTAAGCTTATAAATAGCTCCATTAGTATCAGCTGTCAAAAAAACTACCGTCGTCTAATTCATCTAATTTACGAATAAAGCGATGTGCAACTCTGCATCACAAATGGCTTTATTCGTGGGCACTGCTATAACACCATGCGAGGTGAAATACACAAATCACTGCAGATAAAGCATGCGTCTCGGATGATTCTTACACCCAGCAGTCAGTACAAATATACCAAGGTTATTCTCAACTCTACATTGCAGTCGGAATACTTCTTGACTGAGCGACATACTGATGTCGTTTCAGCCGTCGTCGAGCGCGGCATAACATAGCCGATGCTATACACTTCTTCTAAACACATCAACCACTATGAATTTTAGATTATCGACAGTCCCTAATGCTTACTTCGCACCTACAAGCTTATATATGATTGGCAAGCCAAGGTAGATCTATTCTTTCAAGTGGTGTCAGGGAGTTGCGCTTCGTATTCTGAAGCTACATGCTAATGGAGAGCAGATATACATAGATGTCGCTTTGAAGAAGGATTTTATTTTTTACGTCTATTTTTTGTCTAATAACTGGCAGCCTATGTATTACAATGATGGTGTACTCTCAGACACAATCTGCAAAGCTGGCGTCAGTTTCTCGTATGATGGCGCCGTATCTTGTGCCAATATAAAAGCACTATAGACGGGAGCCATCTCATCATCCTCCACACGGCCAACCCAAAATTTGAGCCTTATATCGGCCAGATGTTTGGATAGTGGCTCAGCACCGCTTGTTTCGCTCACGTCTATAAGCCGACTCAGCTCTGCGTTTCGCGTTGTACGTAAAACGGTAGAGAATGATTTGCCATAGGACTGCGATGCCTTTTTTATGTAAAAGAGTCCAATAGCAACAATTATAATTGTTGCAAATATGCCAACTCCGTAAGCAATGTACAGATTACGTGGGCTGTACACATAATTGTTTATTGTATTCCATACAGTAACATTTCCTATATTCGCCGCAGATTCGTCATTACTGTCGATGCGTAAGTAAAATTCAAGACAGTATGATGCTTAGTGGATACACTTACAGGAAGAATTTATTTGAAAATAGGCTGACTGTCACATTTGTGACAAATTGTTCCATAATCGTTGCCAGGGATATGTTGGTTGGCGGGTTGGATGGATCTGTAGTAATGTTTCCAAACGAAGAGAGCAGCATTGGCTGTAACTCGCGAGCTTGCATAAAAGAAGAGGACAAAACCTGAGAGGAAGAATACAAGTTACTTTGATCTCTGCGAATGATTCCCACCACTACATTATCCAAGCCACGCATAATGTATGTGGCAGCGAGCTGGTATATGTTTGGTGGGTCTTGGTTTATATTAACTTCTGAAACTCCATTGCCTCGTTCCTTCAACTGAACGTCGATTTCCTGAGTACCATTGGCAAACGTGAACTGAGCCTCGTAAGTTGAATTGTACAGGCCACATTCAATTGTATTTTTTGCGGCCGAAAAATTCGCAATAGGCGCGTTGATTGTACCAACGACGAAGACGCGACTATGATCCGTAGACCATGTATCTGCTGTGGGGATGCTTTGCGGGGAAACCGACCCATTGGTAGCAATTTGTAGGCCAAGTAGTGCTTGGTGTTCATATGAGGTATCTGTATCGAGATTATTACCTCTCTGAGGGACGAATCCAACATATACCATCTGGGTATTGCCTTGATGCTCAAAGGCATTTCTGTAGACTTCATCAAACTCGTCGTGAAAAGAGCTATTGCCGCCAAGAGGTCCGCACAAGACTGAAGGGCCGTGAAAGCGCAGGGTGTAATTGACTTTTGGAGCGTCTGAAAATGGCATCTCTAAAGGAAGGATAGCGCCTTGAGCGGCGACAGAAGACATGAGTCTGGCCAGGGCAATCGATGGTCCTGTAGGGCCAGCTGCCGTCGGACTAGTCGAATATCTTGTAAAGATGACGGGTGAAGAAAAGTTTACCAAAGGCATAAACATGTGCTGTATTGAAGGAGCCAAATCCTTGGCCTGTTGAATTGTCAAAGTTGCTGGAGTAAAAACTGCAATGATTGGGATTGCCCTATTAAAGATCCAGATGTAAGCAGCATGTCTTTGCGTGAAGGGGTTGAACAAGTCGCGGAAACAATGACGTTACCATAGAAGTCCAGCCAACACAACGAGCTCAAAGCCCTTCTTCCATAGTTCCCAGTTTAAAAAGGCAAAGGGATTGTTAACCACGTCAAACATGGCGTCAATCCCTTCGAGCTTGACCTGCCGAGCCTTGAGTAATTTCCAAAGCACTTGTGTATAAGCAAAGCCAGCTGCAGCCGTCAGGAACATTTTGACACAAAATGCCATGCCAGTACCAATACGGGCATTCCATTCTTGCTGACTTTGTGTGCCAACGGTCTGTTTGTCAAGAGACTTGTAGAAGAGATGATGCCCAACTGCCACGAGTATACCGCAAATGGTATTCCCGATCATCAAACCGGGCACAACCCAAGATATCTTGAAGCGAGGCATATTGTCATGTAACTCTCTAACGCAAATGAGTAACAACTAGAAAATGTTCTCAACTGATGCCCTAGAGGTTGTGTTAGGACATGATGAGCGTGTGTTGTTGGCGCCAGTAGAGCCTTTCGTGCGATGCCCTGTCATTATGTATGTTTAGGAGCTTCGTCAAGCAGCTAGGAGTGCTGTCAGATTTAATAATCCTCAGGTCCAAATGTAACACTGAACATAAGTACTTTGCCAGTTTGATTTAGATCACATTTATAGACTAAAGGATCAGGTTGCATGCAATAGCGCTGCATATCTTCTTATAGTTGCTAGCCCTGGACCTACTGCAAGCTATCTCAGTGCAAGGATCTGCAGCGGCGCGTAACAATCGCTAGCTTAGGATACCAAGTAATAGGCGTGCTATCCAATGTAAAAACGCAAAAATCCCTTCTACCCCTACAGAGTCGACTAATGGCCCATCTTCAAATATATGAACCACGCTTGCATGGGGTAAATATCCGCCAATTGAAATCTGTATACCTAAGGCCTTGTGAACGGTAGGATCGTTAACTATGGATGTTGGCGGGGCCCGAAGGATGCGATGAAACACAACTAAGGCTGTGCTGGGAGTACGCCTTGCAAGCGCTCAGGGCTGTAGCTATATATAGAATCAAACCCGGCCAAGCAAAGGGCAAAAAACAGGAAACTAAAAAATTTTGAAAACACAAGGCATGACTATATGCATATATATAAAGACTATAGCTAGCTACAGTCATGGGCCAAAAGTCTAGAAACACCTTATAGCGCGATACTTTAAACAGCACTCAATTACGATGTGCCGTGTCATATCAAGTCTGATACACATACAGGTAACTCAAACCAGCCCCTATGAACATCAGATCCAGCTCAATTAGTCCTTGTTCTTTTTCAACTAGACAGGCCTTGAGCGATGCAGCAGACTGTTTGTGCTACCTTGGATATAAACTCCCCTAGACTAACATCTAGCACATACGACCATAGGTAGTGGAGAACTCGGGGTCCCGTTAAGCACTTCTCTTGAGTGTAATGTCTTCCATTTTTGACATCCTATAGCTCCAAATCTGTAGTTAAAGAAGTCCGTTTTTGGTGGTTAACCAACCCCGCGCTAAGTTGCTCGCCACCGTTTAGTCTATAGCTATTAGACAACTTAAATCCTGGAATAACTTCAAACCCCGCTTTCGCATGAGGATTCCACTATTTTACGGAATTAACTTTTTAAAGTATTAGAAGAGTACGGGCTTATTATTACCCAGTCCCAAGGGAAAGGCATTTTAGCCTCAGGAATATATTAGGATTGGAGGAAAACGAAAACAGAGAGATGGAAATCTGGGCGATATATGGTAAAGAGTGTGATTGTCAGAAGTCCGGATCAAGAGAAGAGTGATAAAGATAAAGTGGTAAAGGTTGTATGTATTAGCCGAGATTACAAAACTACCTAGGTATCTGATAATGAATGTACTTATCTCTGAATTCCTCCACAAAGAGAGGGTATTCCTTTCCTTTTTATATATTCCTTTAATAACCCACACAGCCTTTAGTTCACACTCAGATGCTTCCTTTCAAGTATTATGCTGCGAGGCCTCTGACATTACCTGATATATATGTATAATTTAATATTTTGTCAATGTCTAACAGGGAAAGCAGACGGATAGTATAACAGTTTCTAGCACAATTGTCTACTAGGTAATACTAATACAGCCCCCACTCAACGTACTGACTACCCGCATCACCAGCACACTCCATATATCCTTTCGCGCCGACTTGACCGCCACCGCCATACAGCGCGATTGACTGAGTAATGATATTGACGATATCCTGACTGCCAGTATAGTAAGTGACATCGCCAGTCACGCCGCTGTTGTCGACGCCAAAGTTGCAGGTGCCGAACGAAGCAATGTCACGCTGCGAGCCGATGCCAGTGGTCCACTCGCCGTTGGTGCCCTGGATGTTCTTGATGATAGTCTGGCAGTCGGACACCGTCGGCGAGGCAGAGCTGGCCTGGTCCACGTAGGTGTAGCCGCTGCATTTGGTCACGCCCTGCAGCGGATTGCATGGGTATCCTGGGGCGGTGGCGTTGGACTGCGAGGGATTCGTCCACGAGGCCCAGGCAACTTGGGGGCTGCACACCGGGAGAGTAATGTAGCCGGGCGTCGTGATGTCCTGGTTTGCGAGGTCTTGGATAGTCTGCGAGTCCGCTGGGTTGGCGGCGGGCGCCCCGTTGGTATTGCCGTTGGCGACGTATGTGTTGACGGATCCCGCAATGAGGTCGGACACAGTAATGCGTCCCCATTTCGAGCCGAGGCTGTCCAGCCCTTGTGGAGCGGTGAAAAGGGAATCGGTGCACGGCGGTGGTGGTGGATCAACGGTGTCAACAGTAAGCGCAATATCCTCGCCGGTACAGCTATGATAGTCGCCGGCGGCAGAGACCAGATAGTACAGATTGCCGTTGTAGCATGAATATGTGGCCTCTGCGGTGTCGTTGCTCATGTACAGGCCCAGGGGGTTCACCGTGCCGCAGGGATAGCCCGAGTCGACAACGAAGGCAGCAGCACCAGAGACGGTCCAAAGGGCCGGGATGGCGAACCCGAAGAAGGCTCTTGTCACGTAGTTCTCGATGTCGGTGTATGTGCTGTTGTCTGAGGGATCACTCTGCGACGGGGAAGTGCCATCACACTCAAGAAGATTACCATTACCAATCATGGTCCCGAGGAGAGCGATGGAAGTTTCTGATCCATTGAATAAGGCAGCGAGCTGGTTTTCGACGATGGTAGCCCAGCCGCCAAGTGCTTTTCCCATAGTGTCACTGAAGGAGGACTGAGACTGTGCTGTCCAAGTCGTTCTGCACACAAATTTGGTCAGCCAATTGCTCTCGTCGATATCAATCCGAAACAAACGCGTGGACTGCCGCAAAGGACACCCTGATTCGATGATGCTTCAACGAAAAGGGATGATGGCACTTACTCTCCACCGCCATCGAGTGTAATGGTAACAATGGCGGCTCCGAACGCGAGGGTTGCATAGGTAATATCTTTGATCGTGTCAGCGACGGCTTCTCCTAGAGCGACAAGAGCTGGCAGAGCTCCAAAGACTATGAGGCAATTAGCATTGCAGATGTGATGATTCAGATGAAACTCATTTCAAGAGGAAGCAAGGGCTGTGACTCACCTCCGTCGAAGAATGGCGCGGCGACTGCAGTAAGGCCGAGACCTACAAGGTTGGTCAAGATCAGCTTCCACTCGTCGTCTTCTTCCGGAGGCACCGGTGCGAAGGTGTTCTCAAAGTCCGCGAGCGCGTCGCTGATGTACGTGCCAGAAGCATAATTGATGGCGGCGTAGAACTGGCTATACATCTAAATTATGGGTTTATGTCAGCTACTTTCATCATGCCAGCAACAGCACTTCAACTATGTCTCTCCCTCTCCCTCTCCCTCTCTCCTACACAATGCCATCTTGTCCCGAAGCAGGAGGGATGAGGCTTACCTCGTTGATAACCGTGAAAGAATTATAGATCAGATAGCCCGCGACGCCGGAACCACCATTGTCGCCGGTGCCTTGAACCACCGCACAAGTTTCAGTCTGGTCACAATTGTTTTTTCGGAGGGAGAATTCCACAGTTCACGTCTTCAGGGCCATGGAGTGTGTTCATGATGGACAAGCTGAAGGTAGTCCTCTTGCTATCAGACGAGTTCCAAACTCCGATGGCGTCACTCCAAGCGTCGCTGGCGTCCAACCGCGACCAGCGCTGGGGGCAACTCATATACAGGGCATCTTGCACAGAGGGGTCCGAACAGTTTAGTTTCGTCCAGTTGCCGTGACGGGTGCCCTCTTCAAAGGGGTCTGTGCCCATGAGGACGTCGCTGATCAGGATACCCCAGTTCGAGACGACGTAGGGTGGATCATTATACTCTTGCAGATCAGTAGCCCAGTCGGTCGTGCCACCCATCGCCAGACCCTGGTAAAGCGATGCCCGTGAGGCCTTGATGCCGTTGCTCATCCAGCCGACCCATTGAATGTCGTTGTAGACAAGAATATTGGTGTTGCTAGCTGCGTCGATGAAGTTCTGGTTGACCCGGCTAGAGTTAGCGAGGATTTCCTGGATCTCGGCATTGGAGATGTAGCCCGCGGTTTGAGTACAAGGACCAGGTGCAGCTTGCGAGTCGTCAGCTGAGCCCAAGAATGTGCAATCTGGCCCATAGCAGCCCGCTTCAGCCATGGCGAATGATCGTCCGTAGCTGGTCGTGCCGACCACGACCTTGTTGGAGGGGACACCGGCTTTGGTGATCTGTAGACGCAAGAGTTTGCATTAGTGATGGAAAATAAAGGGGCTTCCAGTAGTAACGGGGCCGTTCCAACGTAAACTCACCATGACCAACGCGCCGATTGTTTCGGTAAGCTTCACGTCTGTACGTAAACAGTTGCCAGTTGGGCAACCAAGCTGTGACCACGCATTCTGAGAATCCCACTATATAGGAAGAAGAAAGCTCAATGTCAGTTCCCCTTGTCACAAAATCGCACGCTAGGTCGAGAAGGTTATCATACCTGTCCATGCAGATCGTACGTCATGTATATGATGTAGTCCAGGAGCGGAGCCATCTTCTCGATGGGGAAGCCCTGTAGATACCAGTATGACGCCGGAGCGGCAATTGTGATTTCTTTGCTGGGAAGAAGATTCCTCAGTATGGCGAGAAAGGCGAGGTAGTTGGTACCATCGCTAGTACTAGCCGGAGGGATGCCAGGGATATCCGGTACCTATAACGAAACAAGGGGGGAAAGACTATTAGCGATTTAACACACAGACAAGCGCGGAGCAAGCAAAAGGGGTGAATGTTCGTACCCCTGGATACTCCCAGTCAATGTTGACACCGTCGAGATTATTATCGTTGATGAAGTTGGCAATATTGGTTGCCAATGGTTAAACGATTGGCGGCAGTGACGCCTTCACGAAAGATGTTGTAAGTGTTGGGGTTGGTGGAAAAATCCCAACCACCGATGGACAGGATACGCTTCGCGCCCACAATCCGCTGAAACTCGTTGAACTCATAGAGAGTTGTGGCGTTGGGAATCTGGACCACATAGGACGGGGTGAGCACACCGAAAGCGAAATAGATATGTGTGTAAGCATTAACATTGATCTGAGAGACGTCCTGGAAGAGGCAGGACCGCTGCAAATTGTATTTCTCGTAAAATTCAATGCTCCTATACGTCGCGGGAGGACTGCTCAGCACGATATTGGTGCCGCAATTGGAAATGCAGCCGTTGGTGCCAGTAGCCGCGGTTCCGGGGGCGCCCGTGCCAGTGTTGGTGCAGAAATTAGCCGTCGTACCGCACTGAGACTATCGTTAGCAACATGATCGACTGAACTGAGGAGTTGTGGCAAGGAACTACTGTACTTACTTGGCCCCACACATCGCAGCAAGCATTCAGAGGACATGGGTTGAGCGTGGAGATGTTCGTCCCATTGGCAGGGGTCGGCGTGCCAGGGACCTGTGGCCCACAGAGAGCATTGGAGACAGGCGCCGGCATTGGCGGGTTACCCTTACTTAGACAGATGATGTTGTTAGGATAGAGGGGGCGGTTGCAGCCACCCCAAGCCCAGGTGTTGTTGTTGAAGTTGCTGAGTTCAGTCACCGTGAGGCTGTATGTTGCGGCAATGGTGGAACAGTCGTCATTCGACTGGACGGTGTACGTCGCGCAAGTGCCATCGGCTTGGGGCGGTGGAGCATAGTTGGGCAATGTGCCGGTCGAACAGCAGACGTGTTCGCCCGGCTGGAGCGAGGAGCACTCGTTTGATGCGGGATTGTATTGAGTGAACTGAGCCGAGGTGATGCCACATCGCTGCGCCAAGGAGCCACAGCCATCACCATACACGACTTGGATGGTGGTACAGTTGGCCCGCGGTGTGAGTGCTCTGTGTCGAACAGAGGCGGCATTGCCATGGGTCAAGGAAGAGTTGTTGCTGGTGATGTTGGTGGAGGGAGTGAATAGGGGCGTCACGAGCGGGATGGTGCCCGTGGCGTTCTGGACGACTGGGAATGTCAAGCATTCCGCCTTTGACCATGACTTGAGGGCGTCCTGTACGGCAGCAAAAGTTCCATTGCCAGTGGCTATCAGGCCGAAAATGTGATGCGAAGTCTGGCCAGGCTGGCAGAATTGCATCGCTACCTGGGCAGAATGGCTGGCGCTGGATGTGGCGATGGAGTTTTCCAAGTACGCCAGCGCGATGTTCCCGATGCCCCGGTTCTGCAGACCTTGGCCGATATAGAGACCAACCGAGGTTGAGCCAAAGCTGGCGAAGAGAATGGTCGGATGGTCCGCGGCGCCGAATCCGTTAGACAGATAATGGCGGATCTGGGTGGTGATTGTGGCAATAGAAGTTGAGACGATGGAGCCTGGAGTGGAAGGCCAGGATCCAATCTCATATGTGCCATTCACGAGGACTGGGCCTTTTGCTGACTGCGAGCTGAGACTCGAAGTGTTGGCCGGCAAATTTGCCCAATCCGGGCCGAAAGAAGTGCAGGCGTAGA
The DNA here is from genome assembly GCF_050947405.1 of Trichoderma evansii. NCBI lineage: Eukaryota > Fungi > Ascomycota > Sordariomycetes > Hypocreales > Hypocreaceae > Trichoderma > Trichoderma evansii. The sequence goes on from NW_028145175.1 coordinate 112,990, forward strand.
TGCGGTGAACTTCATCAGCATCATCGACTGGGTCGAGGAAGGAGAAGGAGTAGAAGATGGACTCTTGGCACAAGGCAAATTGATCGAAGTTGCGTTATAGAGACCAGTTGGCAGGGTTGGGCCCCGTCACGGCACATCTTGCTGGACAAGCACTGGATCTGCCTTGATAACCCGGACTCGCAGGTAGCCTAAGGGGCGTCGTTATGGCAGAAGATGTGCCAACGAAGAAGGACAATGAGGCAAGTGTCATGTATAGGAAGGCAAGGAAAGCATCGCGCGGCCAAGGCCACGCGGAAGAGTTGGACAGCGGCATTGAATTATACACATGTCGTGACTAGGAAAAAGAAGAGCAGATGCCAAGATGGCAAAGCAGACGACGGGTTTGATTATCCCCGTGGAAGATGGGAAGTTGTTGCCGTAGATATTGTTTAATGCTTGATCATGTTATAACCCAATATGCAACCTATGAGCTGCCAATTGGAATAAAATGTATACTATGCCTCCTTGACTAGTTATTAGCAGATGACTTATAAGGCCAAATCAGCCAATTCAACTGTGCATAAACAAGAAGAGTCATAGTTATACTATACCTCGAGGAGAGCAACTGCAGAAGTGAGATTGTATATATAACCGCAAAGACAAATAAAACAAAGTGAAAGTTTCAAGTACTGTATAAGTACAGAGGAGTCTATATTTTTTATAAAAGCTTTTGCAAATGCTTGTATAAATCACAAGGCTCAAATATAACTAGTAGTGTAATCTTATTAAGGCTGTATCATAACTGGTCTTTTACGGACATTGAAGAGCTATATATTGATTTTAAAACTCCCCGGGAGCATTTTACACACCCATTAAAAGCAATCTTGGATAAAGGATGACTCCTCGTGTAATCGGAGAAGTTGCTTATAGCAGGTGCTCTCCGAGAAGACCGCGGTATAAAAGTCATGCCTATCCGCACGCAGACCATGGTGTATAGATTCCCAGAGGTGGAATAGAACACAGAAGGGGTCAGCTCTGCCGTGATAGCCGTATGTTAGAAGAAAAGCAAAGAAAACTCTTCTCAAGATTAATAAATTCAGAAATTACTCACAACCAACAACTTCACAACCAAGACATAACAAAGACTACCGTGGACCCACACGAGAGGTTCAGCTATTGGTGATGCGGGCAATAGTTGGCGATGGATCCACCATGTCAAAGGATCAACCGCCAAGGAGCGGGAAGCGAGACGGGGGCCCGATCGGACTGCGGCACGGCGATTATAGAAAAAAGGAGAAAAAAAAAAAGAAAAAAGAAAAAAAAAACAGGGGCAGCGTCGAGGGGCCAGAAGCAGATAAAACCTTCTCCAGGAGTTTCAATTCAAGAGAGGTGAAAGATACCGCACAAATTTACCACTCTGTAGACCGCTTCACATACCGTTCAGGTTAGAAACAGATATACTATTACTGGGTTGTATAAGAGAAAAGGTTGCTAGTAAAGGAACAGAGTTAGCGCATTCAGCCTGAAATGAGGAGATTGAACCCGGTCATAACCAATAAGGCCGAAGACTCCATGGCAATTCAGTAAAGACTAATAGACCATCGAAGAGGATCTATGGGGACACTTCATTTTGATTCCGGTGTTGGTGCGTTTGGCAACGCAAAGCCGAGGCATCGTGGGCCTAAATGACTCGCTCCCAGAGGCCGTACGACGTTGCACTAGACGCATCCCGCAGCATATCAACAATTTCACTACTAGCAGAATATAGGCCTACATGGTATAAACATCAGGATAGGGCGTCCATATCGGCAAGGATGTGCTGACAAGGGTACCCTGTAGTTTGAAACTTCGCTTCAGAACACAGCTTTTTCAATGGTTTCCTCTTTAATGACGGAGAATTATCCATAGGTAACCCCGTAGTATAAATAATACTTCCTGCGGAGATTCGCCTGCTGGGTCAAGGACTTTTTGTTAGTGGAGTGGCCAGGGGATAATAGTCAGTCACTCCTATCACCAGAGAGCGCTGATAAAGAAATTTCAGTATGCAATCAATGCCATATTAACAATTAGTCATCTATATATGCTTTTTTAGCAATAATAGCTCTCTAAAACTATTACAACCATCTACATGAAGTAAGCCCGTATAGGCCTATCCAGCTATTCAAACTAAATCCAAGGATCTACAGTAGACTAACTAGCTTTTTCTATACATACTAATAACCTTAATAAGTCTAAGCAGGATCTATGAATGCTTAACGCTTAGGTTCTTACAATAAGGGTGTGATACAAGTAAATAATACTAAAGATTAAACACACTAATCTCATATATCACATATATATTGCCATAATTTCAATATAAGGAGAGTTAAAATATATCATTATTAAAGGCCAGCTAATTGCTACTTCTAGAGAAAGAAAAAGACCCGTGTCCGTCTTTCAACCAACCATGTAAAGTGCATGCATCTACCTCATGCAAGATGGATTAGGGCACCCAATGCAGATAGCAGCGTAAGCAATATTGACGCCGCTGCCACGCGAGGATTGGCTGCTGAAGGTTGACCGGGAGGCGGGCTTGGATTCAGGCAGGTGAGGTTGGAACTGTAAGAGGTGCAGATAGAGCCCGTGGCTCTGGCTAACGCGGATAGACTGAATGCGGCTGCAGAGTCGATTGTCGCCGCACATGGGTTGGTGGTTGGGCTGGGACCCAGCATACCACATCCCCAAGAAGAGGTTATGTTAAATGCTTGAGCCTCCGCGGCGCCACAAATGTCAGACGATGTAGCCGCCTCAAGATCGATTGCCTTTCCAGACTTGCTGACGGTGAAGACGGTGGTGAAGTTTTCGCTATGCGTTTGGCCCCCGCAAATGTTGTACTGCACGTACCAGGCGAGAGTCCAGACGCCGTCTGGGTAAGAAATGGTGTTGACAGCACTGCTGAGCAGATAAGGGTTTTTGGGTGTGGATGTCGCCGTAGTCACATCGCCGGCCACATCAAAACCACCACCACCGATAGAGCCGGGCGACCTCGTGTTGTTGCCCTCCCACATGTTCCACTGGATTGAAGCGGACAGCGGGACAGCCAGAGATGGATTCTGAATTGCAAAGACGACGGGCATCAGCCAGCTCGGAGCGTAAGTCTCATTGCGAGGGAATAGCAAGTCCACTTCAAAGGTGGCAGGAAAGGTAAGAGACGCGCTCTTGTCACCCATTGCAGTCATTAAGCCGGCCATTAGCGCAGCGAAGGCGAAGCGAATGTGGCTGGAAGCGCCCATGATGGAAGATGAGAACGCTTAAAATTGAAGGGAATAGAATGAATGAATGAATGAAATGGCGGGTAGCCCAAGGGGGGGAGGGAAAAGAAGAGAATGCCGAGTTTAAGGCGGGAGACCATGGTGAAGAGAAGAAGGAGGAAGAAGACAACACCCAAGGCGGTGCGAGTGGTGATGTCGAGATGGCCGTGTCGTTCAAGTCGGCGGCGGGCGCGTGCCATCACATGCGGCAGTTAGTTTCAACTACGGAGTATTACATAGTAGTACAAAAGGCCCTTCTCAGAGGGTCTTCGGCCGCACCAATACTCTGTGTGAAAGGCACGGTTTCGCGGGAAAGACGGCACGCAGGAACCGTTTTGTGTTGTTGGTTCACCCCTGTCTGATACCCTGTTGATCCTCTGGGACTTTGGGCCGGTCTCGTTGCAAACCAGATCCGCTAATTAGCTTCCCACAGATATGCTCCTCCAACCCCATAGCTTTATACTGGTTGAAGCAAGTCAAAGAGAAGGCAATCCACGCAGTGTCTACCAATCAATATAGCAGAGCCAGTTAATTACATTACCTATATTAATATCAACCGCGCTACATCATTGCAATTGTATATTTATATAAAGCACAGCTGTATTTAGTAGATTAGCCTAGACAAACTAGAAAGCAGTGAAGTCCGCGGGCGAACATAAACAAGCTTTCCGGCTTTTTACTTTATTCCAACAGCCCTGCTAGAAAGATAGAAAGACACCCCGGTTAATATTGTATAAACTGTTATTAATAGACTATTTAATGTCTGTTGGTTCCCCCATGTTCTTTTTTTTTTTTTTTTTTTTTTTTTTTTTTTTTGCCTAAAGATGGATCCAGCTACTCTGCACTATACAAAAATACAATGTAAGTTTGCCGTTTCCAGTGAGTTCGTTGACCCATATGAAGAGAAAGACGGCTCTAGTAGCGACCTTTACTTACCACAAGTAGCAAGAGAGCCGTAGCAAGAACCCGAATGTGGTATGTAACGTTGAAGACTTAGGTTTTCTTGCCCGACCAACAGCAGCTGGATGTGGATTTGATAGCAGATGTGGCCAACAGGATGGATATCTCCGTCGCTTGGCTCAGGAGAAAGGTTATATCGTGAAGTGCTTCACGCTCTAGACCCGACGAGACCTCAGCACATCGCTTCGGACTGTCGCAACTTTTTTTTTCTCTTCGGACCTCCAATACGCGTGCAGCATATACTCCATGCTATAGGATTCACGGCATGACATAGTATACTGCACGCTGCGATGGATTCAACTTCTAGCCTCAACCGTGCCAAGACTCTCCAGGTGCGCTCTGGGTACAAAAAGGCCGTCCATCATGCGCTTTTCCCTCGACGAGACAAGGCATTCAATCCTCTTCTCAACAGTTGTCTTCAGCATCACTCTGGTAACTTCTGAGTTGCTCCAAATCGGCATCTGTCCTTAAACAAGCATCAGCAATCATGATGGCGCCAACTTCCCTCAAGGCTAGCCTCCTCCTCCTCTCTCAGCTACAGCTGACTCGGGCCATGATACTGGCCCCCCGTCAACAGGTCACTTGTAGCTTTACAACCGCCGCCAGTTCTGGAGATACCTGCGACTCCTTCGCTGCCGAATGGGGCTTGACCGAGCAGACTTTTGAGTCTCTTAACCCCGGTGTCTCCTGCCCGAACCTCGTGGTTGATCAGAACTATTGCGTGGTCGGCACAGTTTCATCTGCGCCGCCCTCGAGCTCCTCCTCGTCTTAGTCGAGCACGAGCTCTTCGTCTTCGGCTCTGCCGGCCAAGACCTCCTCCACTCTCGTCACCTCCACGCGCGTGTCGACCACGTCGTCATCAACGACTTCAGACCAGCCGCAGCAGACGGGTACCACCGCCGATTGTAACAATTTTTACCTAGTTCAACCCGGCAACTCGTGCCCTGCTATTGAAAGCGATTTTGGCATCAGTATGAGCCAATTCATTACCTGGAACCCATCGGTTAACACAGGTATGTCCAGATCTTATGTTCTGATTAAGTGTGCTCGCCAAGATGAAAAAAGAAACGTAAAACACTGGGTTACTAACACATTCTACAGGCTGTACAAACATCATCGCCGGCTACTACTACTGTGTCGGCGTCCCCGGCGCCTCCAGAGTAACCACTACCACCACGTCGACCAAAACCACCGGCAACGGCATCAGCACGCCCACGCCCACGCCCATCCAGACCGGCATGACCACCAGCTGCAACAAGTTCTACCTTGTCCAGTCCGGCGACTCCTGTGCCGTTATCGCCACGACCTACAACGTCCCCCTCGCAACCTTTTACTCCTGGAATCCAGCCGTCGGCTCGTCCTGCGCGACCCTTGACGTCGGCTATTACGTCTGTGTCGACGCCATCGGCTACACGCCGCCGAAGACCACGACCACGACCACGACCACCAAGAAGACCTCGACAACCTCGTCGGGCAACGGCATTACCACGCCAACGCCCTTTGAGACGGGAATGGTGAACAACTGTAAGAAGTTCTACCTCGTCAATTCCGGCGACTCATGCGCCACTATTGCTACTAGCCAAGGGACGACGGCTGCCAACATTGAGAAGTGGAATCCAGGCGTCGGATCCACCTGCACGACTCTGTGGCTAGGCGATTACATTTGCGTCGGCGTGTAAATACATGAGCTCGATTTTACAGTAGCAAGTAGTAGAGCGTATATTTGTAGATTATATTAGTAATGGAAATGGATGATTTTACGAGACTAAGGGAATAGACAAATTGCTGTGCACTGTTAGCTGCGATATATGAATTTTCGAAATTTCGTAATAAAACGCCGATTGCTTTCTATGAAATTTGTACAGTGAGCATGCGTTTTATAACCGGTAGCAAGTTCAGACCGCGTTGTATAGATAAATCATTGCAATACAGAGTCAAATAAGAACAAGTAGCATAAGAATAACAGTGTGTAGATGTTTGCACCCTTTCACGGCTCTACTGACTACATGTATATAAACTCCGTAGATTTACAGTCATTGTGAGATAAGCCATTATCGAATACGCCATTTGGGGAAGGCTTGATATTGGTTAATAGGATTACCTAGGGCATATAATAATACCACGTAAGTTACCTATTTAAAAAGTTTACAGTATTTAGTTGTAATTGCTAGAAAAATAATAATACAGGACTCAGAAGTACTGGCATCCATTTTCCGGTTCGCGTTATTATATTCAGCTGCTTACAAGGCCGTTTACAAAATATATTCCGTATTGTAGTATATAAGTGGATTAGAGGACTAATCCCATCACATACGACCATAGGTAGTGGAAAACTCGGGGTCCCGTCTGCTCCCCCATAGATAAGCCACTAACCGGCAGATTAGTAGTTGGGTGGGTGACCACCAGCGAACACCGGCTGTTGTATGTTTTTTGCTTTTTTTGTTGATTTTTTTTTCTTTTTTTTCCTCGTCTCAGAAACGTTGTTGCTGCGATGCAGTTGTTGAATGTGCATGTATGTACGCTAAAGAGATGTGTGGCGGGGTCTTCCTCAGGTACATGTACACGGCTGCTCAAGTTGGTAGCGCCCAAGTGAACAAAGGTTAAATCAACTTGAACCAAGGACGTATAAAGATGTAAAAGTTGTTGAAATGCACTATATAGACCTTTTTATTACCTTGTTAACTATACATCTTACACTATTTTCTTGAGTTTGCCGAGAAATGGCACAATTCAAGTTTGCCATGTATCATTGCCAATCTATTGCGGCGTCACCATGTCTTACAAGCTCTTTCCCAGTAATAAGCATGTTTATAATACTAATAAAGCCAATAAAGCTCAACGGGTCGACTATTTCAAATTGTACAGCGATAGGTGTAGGTGTTGGCTATTAGAGAAAGGCAGGCAACTCAATCAGCAAACCATGCTGCTAATCAATGTCGCAGAAGATGGTCATTGTACATATTAATTTAGGCAAGGCAGCCAGCTAGGTTACATGCAGCCCCCTGCCTAGTCCTAGAGCCTTGTCCTAGAGCCTTGTCCCAGCGAAGGATTCTATACTATACTATACGCAACTCCTCCTCTTTGCAGCCAACCTTCTTTTCAAGTGGTGTCCGAACCATCGCCCCATACATCTAAAATTAAGCTGTGTAACTTGGACTTGTAGTCATAATCGATTCCATGTACTCTTAGCTGCCGTGCCACTCACACCTCCCCTCGCCAGAGGGACGGCCCCGCACAATGTCACGCCTACCCGACCTCGTTCGTGATACTCGCCTCAACACCTCATTCAAAGACAACATCACGATACACCATTACGACGAGTCAGACGACGAAAATGATTTCCGATCAATATGGCGATCAGAATCCTGGGAGCAAACGAACCACCTCGGCCACGGCAGCTACGGCGACGTCTGGCTCCAGCAGTGCGTGGGCGGCAAGCAAGGCTACGAAAGACGCGCCGTCAAAATCATTCCTCGGTATCGCCTCAAGGATAAGAAGGACAGCTACATGGCCGAACTAGAGGCCATCGCAAAGTTCTCGCAAAGACGTGTAAGCTTCGTAGGACTCATGCCTAAACCACAGAATTAGGAATACTAATCTTTTATTGCGCTCAGTATTCAAAGTGCTTTGTTAAACTGCTTGGGTGGTACGACACAGATTCTTCTCTTTACATTGCAATGGAATATTTCCCCCTTGGCGATTTAGAGAACCACATGGCCAATAATGGACCCATGCAGGAGGAGGATGCACAGCAGGTGGTCATTTCAGATACTTGAAGGCTTATCGTATATGCATCGTGAAGGGTTTGCTCATCGAGATATTAAGCCTGGTGTGAGTTTTACATCATCCACCCTCTAGAAAAAGATTGTATACTCATTTTGCCTTTCAAGAATGTGCTCATCAGATCCCAGCCACCAAAGAGTGATTGGTGGGTCAAAATCAGTGACTTTGGTATAAGCAAGCGTGTTGAAGGAACCAAGGCACAATCAACCGTCAGGGGCACGATTCAGTACATGGCACCAGAACTCATATGGCACGAGGCAGGAAATCCCATCAACTACATGGCAGCCGATATGTGGGCTCTTGGCGCAATGGTCTACCGAATGCTCACCCTGATGCCTGTTTTTTCTACCCCAGGCGCGTATAATTACTATCTAGTAAATGTTGATTCATTTCCTTTGCAAGAACTCAGAAAGAGAGACGCCAGCTCAGACGCCATATTGTTCATTCGTTCGCTGATGGGACCTCGCCCTGTGGAGCGTCTTCCGTCAGACAAGGCCATGGAACATGCTTGGGTTGCATCTTTTAAAAGCCATTTAAGACAAATCTCTACATCATCGGCACCCACACCGTCGTAACTGCTGTATATCTATTCATTCAGAATGTAAATATGCTAACTCTATTGAGAAATATACACTCCGCAAACAGACAGTCTGCCCCAACTGCGGATCTAAACCTTGGGCCACAATATCAACCAAGAATACAGAATATAGCATTGAGGCTCAGCAGCCGAGTGTCACTTTCCCAGCATCGGACAGGATAACTAATATATCCTCGCCTTCGCCATCTGTCGAATTCATTGAAAACCGGCTTCCCGCCGTTCATGATGCTTTCGAGCAGAACGTCCAATATGACCCTGCATCACAAAGATATGTGAAATCTCAACTTATCAATAAGACCGTCCAAGTCAAAAACATTGCCACTGAAACAAACTTTTATGAAATTAAGGACCTCTTTGACTTCTGGTTTGTCCCTCTCCTGCTACATTGGCCTCTATGGGCCTGAGCTAACATGTTGTATGTAGCGGCAAAATCACCGATATTTTAATCAACGGCTCCGAGGACGACCCGAACACGAAAATCGCAGATGTCACTTTCGAAAAGGAGACTGCCGTGGAGAATGCTCTTCGCCTGAACAACACACAACTGGGCCCCAACAACATTACAGTCGCCAGAGCCACCGGCGATGAGGACACAGAAAAAGACTTGGGTGGATGTAAGTCATACGCCATCACTCTTTTTTTATAATAGTTCAAAATGGCTAATCGCATAGAGCATAGATGGCTACTTTGACGCAGACATGATCTTTGAAGCAATTAGGGTTCGTCGCAATAAGAAGAAAGAGGAGGCGGCCAAAGCAGCAGTATAGTGACAGAACAATGGCGGAGGAGCATGGGAATGAGTCCAGTCAATTTTGGATTGGAATATGTTTTTTTCTATAATGGTTTTTAATATAGGAAATATATGGCCAGAAAGTCACACGACGTGGGATCAGTTCCTGATATACTGGAAACTCTAAAAGCGCCGCCTAAGATTGATACCCCAATTTCCGTTACTGCAAATGACTCACGGCTACGAACGCGAGGAGAGATTTTGCACACTTCACAGGGGGAGCCGTGGTGCAAGCCGCTTACAACCCGCTATATAGCATTTCAAGACGTTTTCCATGACGGGAAAACAGAACACGAAATTGAAGAGTGGCCTATAGGTAGTGGAAATATGTACATCTTATTTTGCGAAGAACACAACAATCATTTCAAGAACAGAGTGCGCAGCTTTTGGGAGAAAGAAGGACCTATTTCCCTGAAAAGTGCCCGCGTTCACTTGCAGCTTCGGCATGGTTACAATGACGCAGAATTCGACACGCCTGAGTTGAATGAACTCGCCATTTCTACCATGGGAACTTTAGTCTATGACTGTGGAAAAGAAGATCAAGAGAGAAACAATAATGCGTTTAATATCTTGGACGGAGAGCTGACAGATATTTAAAAAGAAAAAGCAAAGAATTTAACTACAATTGGATTACATTATAACTTTCACGTGCAGTAGTTGTCATTTCGTGGTATTCTCATCACAACCAACAGTCAATTAGCATCATGGATTTGTCTTGGCTGCGTCGCGCCAGATAACTTTGTACCCAGCCTCATTGTCTTGATAAAGTTGACCAAATCTCATTAGGGGCAATACACCCCGTGCTCCAAGCTATATTGTCCGTCTTCTGCGATAAGCTCACCCGGTGTCACCGCTTTCCGACTATAAGCTTCGTCTTTCACGCATCAGATAAAATGGAAGTTACATCCCAAGTGGGAACATATAAAAGTTAACAAATAAAAGTTAACATGAAACTACAATATTACTTGCTCGCTTGGTATTTTCTGAGTTCATCAAGACATCACAATTGCAAAGACACATTTATAAATGAGTGGGTAACCTCTGGTATATTTATGTTAAATAACTAATACGCAGAAAGCGAGTTAAGCCATTCCTTCCATCATCCTCCCCGGCACAAAAAGCCCAGTGCCCTCTTTCAAAGCTATTCTAAACCAAAAAAGGGAAAACATCACAAGATCCAAACTCTTTCAAGAAATTCCCGTCTACAATGCAGAACCCTCGACACAAAAGATGAAGAGGTGAAGGGGCTCGATGCAGAGACAGCAAATCAGCAAAAAATAATCGGGTTCTCATGGTCTTTGGCCCAAAAGTGCTTCAAAAAAGAGAGCAAACAGTTTTGCGTCTTTCTAGCCAGCAAAGACATACATAAAAGGGTATGGCTATAACCACGATTGGCGGTTGGGAATCCCAAACAAAAAGCCTCCCTTTTTGTTCTTACCAACCACCAACCCACTCAACGTCTCCAAGATCGGTGCGCCTGTCCTTGCGCCAGTTCCAATCTTTCGCCTTGGACCAAGAAGAATTCTCCTTGAGGCGATCCTTGCTCCATCCCTTGCCATAATTGTTGTTGTGTTGATTGTGTAAAATATTGTTATTGTGAGAAGTAGAAAAATGATGATCCCAAACGCCCGCTTCATAATATTTGTTGTTATTGTATCCGTTGTTACTGTATCCAAACCCGAAATGACGACGCTGCTTCCAACCGGGAGACTTTTCGGACTCCACCTGAATGTTCTGGCCTCTGCGACGCTCACCAAGCGCCGCCCACTTGTCGACGTTGCCGCGCTTTGACGGGGGCGAATAGCGCGGCGTGATAGTAAAGGCGTGCTTGGTGGGTGGAGAGACCTCGTGAAAAAAGAAACCATCCGCAACTAAATCATCGTCCACATCCCCCTTGATGACGTGAGCCACGGGGATGGGCTCAGTCTTTTGCGCAGAGTGCTCGTTGGTGCTCTCATGGCTCCAAGTGCGCGAGTTGAGCTCCTGGAGAGCGCTGACCCTCTGCTGCTCCTGCTCCTCCTCTTCGTCTTCCTCCTCATCCTCGTCCCACATGTCGCTCCAGCTCTTGGAAACCGTATCCTTCTTGCCACCAAAGACGGAGGCCATGGAAGGGAACGGCTTGCCCATGGCAATGGGCAGAGATCCAGCAGCGGGAGAAACCTTCTTGGGCATGGGCGGGCGAGTGATATTGAAGGCCCGCAGACGAGCTTCAATGATGCGCGAGTCCAACATGGAGGAAGACGGGGTCTGAACTCCGGTAGAGTACCAGTCGGTAGTCTCTCCAGACTTGGAGAACAGATCCTCGCTGTAGCTCTCATCGTCGGGAATGATGCTAAGTTGGCGACGATGGGCAGCAGGAGTCTCGTTGAGCGCCTTGGTCCAGGGGAATGCGCCTCCATCGATCTGTGGGGTCTGGATGGACGGGGTGCGGAGAGGCTCACGATGAGCAGATGCCACGGTAGGGTTCTCGGCACCGCAAAAGTCATCAAGAGACTCATCCTCCGTCGTAAAGCTCACAGCGCGAAGGAGGGCATCGCGGGCGCCCTCGAGAGAACGCTTCCTAGGATCCAAGTTCATGCACTGCACGATGACCTCGTAGGTGTCCTGCGACATGCTGGGGAAGACATCAAAGAGGCTCTGCTTGTCACGAGAGAAGTCGAGGAAGATGGGGTCAGACTCTGTGGGGGTGGTGAAAGGGTTGCGAGAGAACAGAATGTTGAGGAGACAAATGCCAATGGCCCAGATATCAGCCTCGGCAGGTGAATATCCAGCACCGGCAGAGTCGAATTGCTCAGGAGCCATGTACCTGTCGCTGCCGACGGTAGTCTCGAAAGACCACTTTTCGGTAGTGGCAAGGCCAAAGTCGCCGAGTTTCATCGCGCCATCTTGAGTGAGGAAGATGTTTTCTGGCTTGATATCGCGATGATAGACACCCTTGGAGTGAATGTAGGCAACTGCGTCGACCAGCTCAATCATGAACTGGCGAACGTGCTCGGTCTCGAGAGGTCCGTGACCGTTGCGGATAGCCTCGTAGAGGTCACCCTGGCCGCAAAACTCCATGACCAAGTAGACATGAGCCTCAGTCTCAAAGGTATCAAGCAGGTTGACGATGTTGTTGTGCGATCCCAGGCTCTTATGCAGAGCATACTCCTCAGATCGGTCGTCAACTGCAAACTCGGGGTTGACGTCACAAGGCGCTGACCTCTTGGTGAGACACTTGATGGCGACGACCTGGTTGGAAACGAGATCCTGAGCCATAAAGACCATGCCGAATGAGCCGTGGTTGAGTGGTGAGATGGTCTGGTAGCGACCCCCATCAAGGAGGAGGCCACCAGTGAACTTGTTCCTCATGCATTCCATGCTTTCCAAAGTTGAGAGTGTAAAAATATAAAAATAAAAGGTAAAACTGAAGAAGAGTCGAAAAAGCCAGAAAAGCTAGAACAGAAAGAAAAAGATGAAAAACAGAGAGATGTTAAAAAAAAAAAAAAAAAAAAAGGTAATTTATACAGGCGGAGTTTGGTGTTCAAGATATGTAAAAGTGATATATGCCTTTCGTCTCTAGCCGTGAATCAATCGCGCAGCCTGTTGGTATGAACCGTTCGACGTTTCTATACGAAAGGTTGCGTTCAAGCAAAGTGGGGAGAGAGAAAAGACGTGAACAAAAAAGAACTGCGCAAAAAACGGCAGTTGAAGAATCGAAGAACAGATAACCGGAATGTACAAGCCGTAAAGGACAAAGGAAAAGGAAAAACGACAGGTTGTAGCCACGTATAGTTATTTGTTGGTTGATAGTGTTGATTGGCGGGTTGTAAGAGTTTATAAGATAATCATTTGTTGAGAGATTTCAGAAAAGAGTAGGAGACAAAGGAGACGCGAATTAACGAAACCGTGGCCAAGATGCCGAAAGCCGGCTTGCGTATAGAGAAAAGGTGGAAGAAATTGTTTGTTCGTTATAATGACATCGAGGTCGCGTTAAGAGGCTGAAATGTATAATGAATGACTGGTGTAGATTATTGTTTTTTGTATTGGTGAAGAGTGGTGGTGAGGCTTGAGGAGACGGCGAGGGTCGGATCCGTCAAGTGATCAACAGGTAAGGCGAGTTGAGTATTGAAGTTGAGGTTGAGGTTGTGAGGAGGAAAGAGAAGAATCAGGGAGAGTGAAGCAACGTGGCGGACCAACCAATGTGGCGGCCGTGTGCGGAGCGTAGCTCTCGCTGGAAAGGGGGTGACTCAATCAAGGCGAAGAGATGAGAATATCAAGTCGCGAGCGAGGTTGAGCCGATAACTTTTGGGTAAAGGAAAAAGCCGCTTGACAAGAAAGAGACTTGTGACTATCGCCCGGTGACTCGATCAAGGTACTGATGGAAGAGCTTATCGAGGCGGCCGAAACCGGGACGGTATGACGAAGACGGCGGAGTGCACTAAGCCGAGGCTCTATAGCAAGATTGCGGCGAAGCAGTGACAAGTATAACACGCTGGCGGGAGATGTCTATGATAGACGAGACGTTGTTGAACAGCTGAGGCGGACCGGTGCAGGGATCTGGCAAGGCAAAGGAGGACCCTTCTTTCTCTCGTCGACTGTTGGAGGATATCGGTTGCGTCGGTGCCGATGAGGTTCGGATGGCGGCAGGCTTGCGAGGGTTGTTTCGTCGAGGTGGCGAATCTGGCGCTTGGAATTGGCGATTGCGAGAAACGATGCGACTAGGCAGACGAGTCGAGGATCGAATTCGAATCAGGGTGGTTGACGAGACGCAAGCTTCGAGGAGAAAGAAGGCCTTTGAAGGGGAGGGGGAGCGGGAAGGAGAAGAGGGAACGATGAAGTAGAAGTAGAAGTAGGAGGTAGATGTAGGAGAGTGAAGGCGAGAAGAGACAAGAGGCCGGATGAAAAGGGAATCCCAGCCTAGGCGGGATGAGTAAATGGCCGTGGAAGAGAGTGGAAGTGGACAGGGGGGTGGGCCGCATCTGAAGGCACGAGAACCTGCCAGCAGCGGCACTGGGGGTGGTGGGGCGCGTCCACTGCGTCCACTAGACAGCGTCCCATCGAGCGCTACTAGCACAGGGCACTACAGGGCAACAACACCACTATGCCCAGCTAGCGGCGGTGCTATGCGTGGTAGTCGCACGCTACGACCTGTAGGTACAGTACCTGGTGGCGGTACCGCAGCACCATTGTAGACAGGCACGGAGTACGAGACGAAGCAAAGTACCTGGTACCCGCGGAGCACGCAACGCGGCGCTGGGTTTGGCGCAGAGGTCGGGTACGAACACGGAGTATCTGGTACCGACGCCAGCGCTGGACCCCAGATCAGACACTCACACCTTGCAGTACACTCGCGACATGCCAGTACCGCTACCCGAGCGCATGTTGCAAGGCCGTTGGGCTTGGGTATCAGTACGAGCTCTGGGCATTGTACACGGTGTTTGGGGCCCATGCGCAGCGCATGCACTGTTGTCCGTACTGATACACGACACACGCCCGCTCTCGTACACCGTGGCGCATACCGAGCACGACGGACGAGCACGGCGTCCTTGGGCACCGTGCACACCACAGTCTGCCCCAACAATATCCAGCGAGCTGTCGTTGTCGTTGGCTGTCCTCCTTAGTCGGCATCGAGAGAAGAGTCACGCGTGGTCGCCCGTTGCGGAGCACAGTGCAGGCAGCGCATTTAGGCATCCCGCAGGTTCCCGCACACCCTGCAGAGGCCGCGCCGTTTCTGGCACAAGTGCTGCTGGCTGGCTCGTTGGGGGAGTACCCGGTACAAGCTGTACATGCCGCGCTGGGCAGGAATAGGGGCCCAAGCTGGTCATGAGGGGTACCTGTACACCTGGCAGATGCGCTACCTGGCAACCGCCGGAGTACGCCGTAGTGGTAGCAGCGGTTAGTGCGCAGCTCGTAAATGGGGTTGAGTACGGACGAAGGATGTGTCAGGCCACGCAGAGGAGACACTGACGACAGGTAGCAGCGCATTGTCAGAAATCTGTAGGTCATGTATGTAATGTAATCGACATTCAGTACATGTGTTTGTGCCGTATTCGTGGTGACGACCATTTCTTGCACGGTCTGCATATCGGTGTACCTCGAGTGGCACCACGCAGCAGTCTATTCTTTGTCACTCTTACTGTACTTTCACGCTCATCCTCACTTGGTCATGCTAGCTGGTTGATGCAATGCAAGCACGGGAAAGCGTCCGTCTGCACTAATGGACGATACCTATATAGCATGGGGTAAGATGGATATACCAATTGCTAATGGCACTGGCGTGCTTGTATAGTGCAGCATAGTATATTGAACAATAAGCAGCTACTTACTCGTGCCTCGTTGCTTCGTCAACTCTGCGAACCCGGATGGGGGTTGGTTCGACGCTGATGACGATGGCGAAGGGCGAGGACTGGTTGCCAATTCAACAAGTCGCAGCTGTTAGCATTTAGCCGGAATGGCGACCTGCGCCGCTAACAGCAGTGAAAAGTGCCAATGACCAATTGAGCAGCGCTGACAAAGCGCGCCCCCCTGGAACATGCTGGGCACTCAAGACCAACTACTGTGCAGAACCGCTCCCTTAGCAGCGCTCTAGCACCATTTGGCTGCTGTTGTGTTATCCAGCAAAGCAGTCACGCCAGGTGGCGTCCCCACAAGACGACGACATGACGAGGGTCTGCGTGACTGTACCGTGTCAACACTGCTGAAGAATTACTGTGCAGCCTGGCACTAGCACAGTATCTCAAGGTACGTACACTCCAGCTCGTCTCGTTTTAGCGGCCGGGAACGTGCTTGGCTCTCGCTGTCCAGATCCAGACCCAGTGCCTGTTACTCATACCAAAGTCCGCAATCCGGAGCGACGCTCAGCGAGCCAGATGGCCTGGACGATTGGGTGGCAGCAGCAGCAGCAGCAGCAGCAGCAGCAGCAGCAGCAGCCGCGCAGCAGAGCAGCAGTTCGCTTCGGCGAAAAAAGCACGGCCACGGCATGGTGCGTGCGCTGGTGCCGGTACGGGCTGCATGTACATGGACATGTACATGGACTGCACATTGATTCTACAGGCTCTCGTCTGCCAGTCTGCTCTGGGCGTCGCCCGCAGGATCGTGTTTGCTGTCCGCGCTGCTGCATCTCACGGCCGCGGATCGCCATCCGTCCACGTCGCAACAAAGAAAACGAGCCGACATGGTTAAAATAAAAATGCTAATAATATGAAAGAAGAGATAATCACATCTTGACAGCGGTTGCTGCGTGGCACCAATCGTGAGACCGCCATCTCCTCGATTCCTGCCTTATCCCCCGCGCTGCGTCGAGACACAGAATCAGGGTCTGGAGCACACGACCAAGACGAATTGCTCAATAGCCAATGAGTGAAGCACATTGAATCTGCGCTGCGTACCGCTACACGCACTACGCTGTACCGGTGATGCATTAATGCCACCTATGTGCACCACTTTGCACCACTTTTTGGGGGAGAGGCAGAGCATAGCATAGCCTCCGTCCCAATTTATCACGACTAGACTCTCTCTTTTTTGCTATACTTGGATGGACTAGACTGTTTCTATACGGAGTACGTTGGGTCGCCATACATCTCTGCGCGCCGACGCTCGTACCGCACAGCACGCCGCGTAGGGGTCAGGTTGGCTAATTAGACTTTGTGCTAGGGGAATTGCGTCGTTTTGATTGACGAGACGAAAATGACGAGATTCGAAGAGGGCCCCTCGTTTCTCACCCTCAGTGCCAAATCCGCGTATCAGATACTTTGTACCTCGCCGTCGGTACACCGTGCTCCAGCGATCCCATCTCGGCTGGGACATGATAAGCGGGTAGAGTAGAGCAGATACGATAACGCTCTACGCTGTTCAAAGTAAGTAGATAAGGATCCCGATGCACACATGCGCTGGTACCTACCGAATTCTGCATAGATTGTCCCAAGCAGAGAGGCGCGCCTTGCCAATCTCTGGCTCCCACAGTGTGCTGGGCCTGGAATATTCACTGCCGTTTCATGTGTACACGTACATTGCAGGTATGGCCCAATGCCGGCTCTGATTGGACGCCGAGACACGCACGTTGGGGGGCAGCTTCACGTTTCTGTTTTGTTCCCGGCAACACTATATACAAAGAGTACAAACTGTGCATTAGCAGAAATGTGAGATTGCTGTACTCAACGTACTAAACGTACATACATGGTCTACAATGCACGATGCGGTAGCACAAAGTGGGCGGCGGATGGGATGAAGATGTGTACGGTACTCCGTGTAATTGCTCTTCGAGGCACGACCAGCCATGTCTCACTCGCACAAACGCCTCCGTCCAACCGCTGCGCCGGATCTGGTGCACTGTTCGGCCTCAAAACACTGAAAACAACGCAATTGAGTTCATGTACAAAGTGCCTGTACCGGACTGCGTGTGTGCATACTGTGTCTTTTTTTGCTCTCTACCCCCTTAGGAGCGCATCCATCCCGAAGCGTTTCATCCGGGTGCCATGCCCAGGAGAACGATCGAGCCACTTTTCCCCGGTGATGGTGGTCTGGATCCCGCAGGCCCAGATACTGTAAGGGAGGGAGACTCAGACAAGAGCTGTTTTTGTCTAATCGACGACGGTTTTTAGGTGATACCGCAAGGGCAGGTGAGTGAAGACTTTTTGATTTCTACTATGGGACGAGAGACATTGTACGCAATTGGATTGAACCCTGCATACCATCTCGTACGTGGCAGGGAAAATAGAAAAAGACGAGACAAAAAAGGAAGAAATCAAGGGAACGGCTGGAATGCGTCTTGGTGATGAGATGACGACAACACCAAGACCCCTAAACTGTAGCCAATGCAATGTACCAGCTAGTTGTACAGTATCGTGCCATCCATTGCATGCATCCCGCGCGGCGCTTTATTTTTCTAGGGGCGTTTACGGCTAAAAGTAAATAAGACGCCTGCTCAATTGGTTGCCTCGGGTTGTATGAAGGAATGGTGCTACTGTACTGCTACTACTGCTGCTGCTGCTACTGCTGCCGCTGCCCCCTTTTTGATTTGATTTGATGGGATTGATTGATGGACTGATTGATTCGCGGCCGTTGCTATGAGATGCACGCAAAATAGCCACTTAAAATCTTGTTTTGCCCCCCAAATCAGACAGTTTCTGCTTCCGTATGCTGGGAATCTGTCACTGATAGAAACGTAGATTTCGGAGGACGGACTCGGGGGTCTGCGCTATGGGGCTGCGCTTTAATGCGCCGGAAACATTCGCCGTCCAGGTACACCGAGAGCCACAGTATGTATACAGGGCCAAGTACTCTACTTGTCTACAGTATCCCCTCATCAAGGTTCCGAGTGCATGGATGTCCTCATTTAATCTTGCTTTACTATTACGTTACCCACAGCAATTATACGAAACAAGATCAAAAACAAAAATAACAACTAGCAACGTGTCCTGAATGAACGAAAAAACTAACGAGTCAAATGATGGTCTAGAAACAGAGGAGAAAGGCCCTTTTTTTTCGCCCTTTCTCATCACGAGATGTGCCAATGCCGCCATCGCCCCGGTGGTGGCGATCAAATACTAGCACAAGCAAGCCGTAGCCAGCGTACCCAACACTAAACCACCACTGCCACTTATTCGTATCCATCTACTGCTCACCATTCAAGCTGATACAGAAAATGATGTTCATGAATCTGCTAGAAATAGAAGCCCAGACCCTTTGTGGATTGCGTCTTGTTTGATTGACAGCTACTCCTCGCAGGCGGATAAACAAAATGCGGGATTGATGGGGGCCGCTAAGACATGAAGCTCACTCAATCCCATCCAAACAAACATGAAATCAATACCACGTATCTACAAGCAGCGCTTCTGCTGTGCTATGCTTCCCCCTTGAATTGGCGCCCATCTACTGCAGTGTCCCTATCGCCAGCCTTCTTCTCGCTAAAAACGAATACGCATCCAAGGTGGTGTGATCGTCGGGATGCTCTCCCACTCGTCAAAAAACCTCACTCTCCTTGTCTCCCTATCTGCTCCGAAACTCCATACCAATCTACGCAATTCTTTCGGCGCCCCAGCACTCCGTAATGGCCCCGTATATACCGATCCATATCCGGCCGCATCTACATCATACCTAGTCCATACATGCAAAAAAAAACGAGCTACGTAATCTCTCGTCTGCATCGTCATCTCTGGCTTCTTTTCCATTCCCCACGCTTCCCTCTTAATTTATCCAGGCAGCCGAGAAGAGAAACAAAAAAAAAAGGCCTGAAAATAAAGCTCAATACGATGCTACATAGGTACCTTGGACAAACTCAGCGCAAGCATCAGCCTACCAGGCCACTGGAAAGAATTTTTTTCTTTTCGATCCCCTGACCGCCTTCCAAGAGGTGCCTAGCCCGTATCAAAAAGGGCGTCGGCCGTCCTGCACGCTGACGCACAGCAATGCGCCTCTAATGCAGCTTTCATGCAAGCTACCCCGAATGATACTCTCTACCCTTTATTTTCTTCACCAAGCGCAGTGGCTGCTAAAACAGGTGCTTTTGCCAGCGCGGGAATACTAAATGGCGCCCTCCTCAATAGAGGCAAGCCCAGGCACTAGCGCCAGCTCTAGGGTAGCAGTCAAGAAGTGACACCAGACGCTGTAATCTAATAGATAGTAGTGCGTATTGCGTACAAGATCAGAGAGGGGAAAAGGGCTCCATCTGTCGGGCTGTCCTAGGAAAATTTTCCCTTCTGTTGGGACCTTGTCCTTTGTCCTTCTCAGCTCGACAGCTCTGCCAGCCAGCTCTATTACAACTACACGCCTGACTAAATCGGCCCAGCTAGGTACTTAGCCTTACCGACCTCCCTTGTTTTTTTTACTTCTTTTTATGTAAAATAGAACATTCCACAGCCTCCTCTTTCTCACCGCCTGCGACTCTGAGAGAGCCAAGCGCCCTACTTGGTCTTTTGTTTCCCCTTACAGAGTACATACTAACGATATACGACTACTAGCTGTACTGTAGCTTTAGACGACAAAGAGGAGATAGAGCCGAGACAAAGAAAAATGGCTGAACAGCCCGACTTTGGTAAATTCGACGTTCTTCTGCTAGACATTGGTACGGCGCCCCCTCCCCCACTTACCCCGGGCTGATCAACGTGGGCGAAAAAGTGCGCGTATTCGAATCACGAGTGGTCTCTGCCTGCATCCCTCAACTGTCTTTTGGTTTCGTTGCTCTTCCCAGCTGATGCTTATCGTGCAACCTTTACGTTCCGTGCAGAGGGCACCGTCTGTCCCATCTCCTTTGTCAAGGATGTCTTGGTGAGCCTGCCTGTCTGCTTGTTTTTCTTCTTCCTTTTCATTCGCTGCCCGCGGCTGCAACGCTCGTTCGGATTCGCTTGTCGCATTAATCGCCGTCCGACCATCCCTGTCCATCAGCCAATTGAGTTGCGATGCGCAAGACTAGACACCCTTGCTTTACCCCAACACGACTCCTAGCTCCTGCTCTTCCACGTTATGCGCGCATATACTGTACCAAGTAGTGCCGCTTGTTCAACTCCTCTCTCCCTCTCCTCTCTCTCTTCTCCGTCCCGTCGTCCAACGCAAAAAGTGGCTGACTTTTTGATGGGCCCTCCTTTGTGCCCGTTTTGTTCCTTCAGTTCCCCTATGCACTCAATGTCCTGCCCGAGTTTTTAGCGGAGCAGTGGGACGAGCCGAGCTTTGCTGACTATCGCAATGCTTTCCCCGACGAGTATCGCAATGATCACAGTGCCTTCGAGGCTCACGTCCGGGACCTGGTGGCCCGAGATGTCAAGGCGCCGTACCTAAAGGCCCTCCAAGGCTACCTCTGGACAAAGGGTTATGAATCGGGGGTCCTCAAAGCTCCACTCTTCCCTGACGTGCCACCCTTCATCACAAACGCCCATGCGGCCGGCAAGAAAATCATGATATATTCGTCCGGATCGGTGCCGGCCCAGAAGCTGCTCTTCGCTCACACGACCGCCCAGCCCCCCGACATGAGCGTCCTTATTTCTGACTGGTTCGACACCGTCAATGCGGGGCCCAAGACCGACGTGGCTAGCTACACCACTATCCTGTCTCATCATCCAGACATCAGCCCCGCACGTTGGATCTTCCTGAGCGACAACCTCAACGAGGTAGATGCTGCTCGCCAGTCAGGCATGCATAGCATCCCAGCCGTCAGGCCGGGCAACGCACCTCTGCCTTCCCATCACCCGCTGTCCGAGCTTGCAGTCTCCGAGTTCACCCCGACCTCCATTGCAGACGCTGCAGCTGCCATTGCTGCGAAAACTTCGGCTTGAAGTTCTTGAGTCTTTTTCGTTTTAAAAGGGGGTAACATTCAATCCCGTCGCCGTCCAAACCCCCACGAATCAGTCGATGGCGGGGAGAGTCCGATAGTCAGGTGTTCAACATCACATATTTTAGAATGACAGCAGCTTTCCAGCTGCGTTGATGTGTCGATAATTTTCCGTTCCCGATCAACTAAAAAAAGAGCTATTTGGCTGTGAAGTCGACTATGCGGGGAGACTAGTTGACCGCCATCTCGACTCGAGCCGTACCATATGTACAAAGTAGACTGGCTACTCGATGTGTGTGGAGGGTGCAGGTAGGGAGGATTTCTAGGCGGTCAGCGAGTGGCTGTCTCCAAATCTCCAAAAGCAACCAAAAAAAGAAATCCTGTCAAAAAAATGACATGATGCTCCGCACCTGAACTTTGTTGGGCCCTAGTGCATGAAGCTGTCCTTTTCGTCGCTGCATCTGGTGCAAAGTCAAGGGAGTGTTGCGTAATCCGAAAGTTCCTCTCTCGGCAATCGAGATCAATCACGCCTGTTGCCCTTTGAGTGTCATGACAAAGTTGTTTCTCGTCTTCCCTGGATTGACTTCTTGCTTTGGGAAAGTCAGCCCAGCCTTTACAGCTCCCCCTGTTCTCCTCCACAGGCTGTAGGCTAGCTTTGTCGTCTTCTTGCTTCTTACTCGCACGTAGTTGAGCAGAGCCATCAGCTCATCGAACCTGTCGTCTGTAAAGTATCGCGAATTATCGACGCAGCTTCGTGGCAAGACGACGAAGAGACAAGGAAAGAGCGGTTCGGTAGTGATCGTGCTGTCGACGTCGTCCTTGAGAAACGAGAGCGTTCGTAGAAGCATGCCGCCGCGGCCGAAAGCATCGGGTACGAAGTTGAGTACCAGGCTCAGTGAAATAATGTCGAATTCTCCTTTGCCATTCTCAGGCAATGGCCTCTCCATAAAATCTTGCTGAAGGATGCCTGGTTCCTGACTGTTCAAGTCAATGTGCTGGACGTTGAATACTTTGCTGGTTGAACAAGCGTTTCGAGTGCTGAGTGCTCCAACTTCGAGCATCTGAAGAGGCTGGGGCTGCTTCTTTAGTTCGTCCAGTGGAAGCCATTCCATAAGAACCTTTGATGTATCTCCTCCTCTGTCGATGCTCTGTCCCTGCAGACTGGCCTTTTGATAGTGATCCAATCCTCCCAGACTCTCGATCTCGGCTGCCATCTTTGCTTCTGTTTCCTTGTCGCCACTCCTGATAGCCCGTGCTCGAGTCTTTTCCAAGTGATGATGCTTGTTGATCAGCGTCCTGCTTGCCTTTCGGGTCATGGAACGAGACGGCTTGGCAAGCGGCGGGCGTCCTTGGGTGAGACTACTCAACGTCTTCTTTTTGGGCGCCATCTTGTCCTTGTTTCCGAGGGCGATGTCCAAGTGTATATGTTGCCAAGTGGTGAGATGGTTCGTTGAATATGAGACTTAGGGGCCCTTGGTGAGAAAAGAGCTTTGGGTATTGATGTCGATATCAGCCTTAAATCCGGGTAATGGCTGCCTATGCTGGTAATGAGTGAATGCTGTCTAATATCATGGCCACCGCATAATTCCCCCCTCAGCGTCGACGTTGCATCGTGTCAGTCGCCCTCAGAGCTGTAGCTGTTCCTATGAGGTGTCGTGGTTATATGTCCTGACGCCTCGGCGTGCAGATTAAGGACCATCTGGCCAAATAATGGATATGGCCATATTGATCGCACATTTACTTATAATACCCTTCCGAAAGCGGCTAGCGCGCCTTGCAAAACCTCTCATTAATGTTCGTGGAGATAAATCACATGACTGTAGCGTCGAGCCAGCCAATCACATCCCACGCTTGCTGGAGCCCTAAGTTTTTTTCGCAATTTCGCCCACACTGGTCGAATTAACTTCTATAGCTGGAAACCTCTTTTTTTTTCTTCCTCTTCCTCATTCCGATAAGTCGACAAATCATCAACAGCACCAACATTCCCAGTGCCAAACTCGACCATTACAATGGCTCCCGCTAACAAGAAAGGTACGACTTGAATAAAAGAGACGAGTTTTGTTGTCGTCGTCGAAGAAGCCGAAGCAAATCGAATTGTTCCATTTTCTGCGAAAGCGACTTTTATACGACACACAAAACAACATGCTCTCCCTAATATCTTCCGCGCAGCATCATGCAGCAGCAGATTTTGCGAGTTCTGAATAAGAGCGATTGCTGATGCGTATTATGATGTAGCTGCCACCAAGGGCTCCAAGCAGGCCAACGCCGCTGCCAAGGCCGCCCTCAAGGGTGTAAGTATTTTATCTATAACTTGATATCTACAAACATTTCAGATTGCTAACATACATCTCAGACTCACTCCTCCAAGACCCGCAAGGTCCGCCAGACCACCTCTTTCCACCGCCCCAAGACTCTGGTCCTGTCCCGCGCTCCTCGCTACCCCCGCAAGGCCATCAACCACCTCCCCCGTCTCGATGAGCACAAGATCATCATCCACCCTCTCAACACTGAGAGCGCCATGAAGAAGATGGAGGAGAACAACACCCTCGTCTTCATCGTCGACGTCAAGGCCAACAAGGCCCAGATTAAGCTGGCCCTTAAGAAGCTCTACGACATTGACACCGTCAAGATCAACACCCTGATCCGGTATGTTTACTCTCACAGCATAAGAAAAAGACTTTATACTGACTTTACTCCTTAGCCCTGACGGCTCCAAGAAGGCCTATGCCCGCCTCACCCCCGATGTCGATGCCCTCGACATCGCCGCCAACAAGCTCTCTCTCGTCTAAGCGGGATAATTTTGTTTGTTAAAAATAAAAAGGGAATTGTTGGTTTCTTCTATTCATTTTTTCTTATTCTCTCGGGCGCGGAAATTGGTCTTTAGTCTCAGATGCATGCACATATACCATGGGCATTGAGGAAAACACTTTTGGGAGGAGTTGAGCTTTTTGTCATTTTTACGGATCTGGAACAAATTATGATACAACTATGCAAAACAAAAGACAAAGCCGGTCCGTCCACGTACCGATTATGAAGGGAAACAGAAATAAATGAAGATGAGGGGAGCTGATGAGAATAACTATGCTGGCCCTGAATGATGTGACATGATATCCATTACCACGTAAATTATCAATGTTGTGCTGCCGTTGTAATGCCTTTTCTATGGGTCTTGATGCCCGTTTATTTATTGGTGTTTATCAGAGAGAAGAACAGTATCATATCCCATCCCATGTCTAAGTCATATCCTTTGGACCATATATATATCGTACATCACATAACCTACGCCCATATTAACCCCTCAAAGCCAACAAAAAAAAAAATTCCATTTTATGATCGCATGTTGTTCAGGTGCTTCATCGTCAAAAAGTTAATGTCCAAAAATCGGTCCACGCAGTTGGCCAAGCAGCCTTCCTCGCCCTTGTCCAACTTTGAGCCCTTGATATTTCCAGTGACGCACTTCTTCCAGCAGATCTGGGTCAGGTTGTGTGTTTCTGTATAAAAAGATCCATTGGTTAGCATGCATCGTTCCTCTCGCTTCTGTCTTCTACATTCTCTTGCCCCTCCTCTGTCTTATGGGACAAGCAGGAATTGATATAGAGACTCGAAATTGGGAGAGAAAGTGAAATATCAGCACATACGAGCCTGAATCTGAGATCGCTGCTGCTCATTGGCAAGAAACTGTCGCAGCTCCGTCTTATCCTTGTCGTTGAGCTTCTCGAGGTCGAGGTTCTCGATTCCAGTCTGTGCGGCGTTCATCTTGGGCAGAAATTCCGAGTCAGCTCGTATATATTTTATCAGAGGTTTGTAATTGCGTAGAGTGAGAGAGGGAAGCTTCGTCGTAAACAGAGTCTTGGATATATTTTTGGAGGACTTGCTGCAAAGTGATGATATACGGCGGTGGTTGATAATATTTTTCTATGGGCTTTTTTGGACCAATAGCAGTGCGTTGCTGATGCTCAAGTTGGCGAATGAGAGAGACGGAAATGGTCTCCACATTCAGATGACTTGGACTTCGAGATGTGTATTAAAGACTGAGAACCTCAGGACAAAGAAACTGGAGAATAGAAACTTAAAATTTTCAAGATTCTTGGTTTATGGCTTTAAAATAGCGATGCTGATCTACCTATCTCACAATGCTCAGGTGCGGCTTATACAACAATGCAGACTATTTAATTAATTTCAAGCAAGGCTATAAACATGACTTGCACGCCTCAAGAATGCTTCCCGAGTCTATGATGCCAATTGTACCCCAAAAAACAAAACAATAAAAACAATACTGTAAAAACAAAATCAAAAAAGAGAGAAAAGAATCCCAAAGCCTCTATATACGATAACAAGACTTTCATACAAGAAATTTACATCTTCGTTTTCTCTCCAAATCTTTTTATATCCATCGCTTGCATCTCGCAACAGACACCATGATGGCACACATGAGAACCATGGATCCGATGATGCCAAAAAAGGGGCCCAAGTTTTCGACTTCATCTCCTTCCCACGGCACATGGACGTTCATGCCAAACACGCCGCTGACAAGGTTGAGCGGGACGAGAATGGAACCAATCATGGTGATTTTGCTCAGCACGCGGTTCATGTCAGTGCCCTGGGAGATGCTGTTGATGGACAAGGTGGCCAGGTAATTGCTGTGGGCGCGAGACAGAATCTTTTCAAAGTGTCCCAAGTTTGTAGCCATGGTCACGACGTGATCCTGGATGTCACCAAGATACATGCCAATGTCCATGTGCGGCGTCACTTGGTAGTTTTCGTTGCAGCGCTTGGTGAAGCCCCGGAGGACATCAGCCTTGCCGCCCAATAGCCGCAAGAGCGCCATACAGTTCTTCCGCACTCGTCCAATAGACCGCAGGAAGGTGTTTGAGTCATCGTACCGCATGACAAAGACTTCATCTTCTATGGCATCGGCTTCGAGCTCAAGCTGGTTAATGACTGGTGCAAAACTATCGACAATGTTGTCACTGGAATCACATGTTAGATCATATATCAAAGACAGCTGTGTCAAAAATAAAAACTTACATCAATGCATAGCAGATCCAGTCGCTGCTAAGAGAAACGTAGTCCTTGAGGGCCGTGATTCTCTTGCGCACTTCGGAGGCATGCGAGTTGGGCGTAAAGCTGAAGCTCAACGTTCCCTCTCGGAACACAATGACATAGATGTTGAAAGGCTCGTATTCTTTCCCATCAGGTTCGTCCACAACGTTAAACGACCGGAAGCAGGCAAAGTAGTACGATGGGAAGAGCTCAATCTTTTCGCGAGCCTCCTGGGTGACAATATCTTCAATGGTCAGGGGGTGGAGACCAAACGCCTTGCCAATGCCGTACACTTCTGCCTTTGTGGGGTTGTTGACGTTGAGCCACCAGACACCACCGTCTTCGTCTTCTGGCAGTTCAAAGAGTCCTCGGAGATCTTCTCCGGGAAGCACAAGATCGCCCATCTCTGGGGCATGAATCGTCGACTCCCATGCCGAAGAAAAGAAGCTGAAGCGAGTGTTGTCAATAGGTTGATGCTGGATCTTGGGAGGAGCAGAGTTCTCCAAGGCAATCTTTTCATTAGCTATCGAGTCGTCAGAGGGCACCTCGAGAATATCACCATCGACGGTGACGAGCTGCGCGGGCTTGGTTAGGGTAGAGGTCCGTCGCAAGTCCTTGAAACTCTCTGTGGGCACCTCTACTCGAACAGCTCGCTCTTCCTGCTGGTCATTGATGAAATCTTCGAGATACTCAAAGTCGATTCGAAGATTATGCTGCTTGGGGTGCTTCTCCTGGAGAGGGTAGCAGACGTCCTCTTCGACGGACTTGTTGGTCAGGAAGCTTCTGGCATCCGCCTCCTGGTTTGACTTCCTGCTCCGGTGGCTTGTGATGGATAATGTTCGGCCGAGGGGCTCTTCGCCTTCGTTTTTGGCCTCGGAAAAGGACATTTCGCGCTCTCTGCGCCGAGCTTCGGCAAAAGCCTTGACCGAGTTGGGAGGCGAGATGGATCTGCCATCTATCGATGACTCGATTGTTGGACGACGGCCATGTCGTGCTGTGGGCTGGGCATCCCCCTCTTCATCAATGATGGCTTCCTCGAAATCGCGGACGCGGATCGCCATCTCAGGGTCGAGGTGGCGAGCGCCGTACAAGCTATCAAAGGTTCCTCGGCGTGGGCGTTCAACCCTCTGAGCAGTCGAATGCTGTCGATGGTCGTCAAGTTCGGGAACAGGGGTGTCATACCCCGTGTCGGGGAAGGCCTCCTCGTGTTCAGACATGATGTATAACTAGTTGAGATCGAAGATCTCGCGGGTTTTGCGGTCTGAATCGGATCGAAGAATCACCGCGCAACAACTCGGACGAAGCCTGCTGGCAACTTTAAGGGTTCTGGAACATGCTTTGGCAATGGGCTATTGCAACTCTCTAAGCCTGGGACAGGCTGTCAAGTGCCCTCTCGGCGCGGCAGCAGCGCGCCGAGTAGTTGGTTTGGAACAAAACGAAGACCCTGGGGTCGCTTCTGGTAGCAGTTGGAGCTACGGGAAGAAGGAGAGGCGTGAGAATTGGTTGATTAATCGGCTTAGCGATGAGGTCCTATCAGTTAAGCCGAATTATGGAGGTTCCTTGTTGACTCCGCTGTAGACCCAGCACCCGGGCCCGAGGAGCGAAGGGAAGATAACGACCGGGAGGGCGAGTTGAGCCAACTTGAAGGTATTCGGCGAGAGTCTGCGATGGCGCAGAAGAAAGCTGCTATTCGACCCTAACGAAGGGTTGCGGTGCTGTAAACGACGGCTATAAGAAGTCTATCGACTATCAATTAAAATGATGAAACGATTGTTCCTTTTGCGAGGAATGGGTCGTTGGCGATGGCCGAGGTCGAGGTAAAAGGAGATGGTTCTATCTCTCTTCGTTTGCGGCGAACGGCAAAAAGGGCTGATGTGTGCGCCGCAAGGAGAAAAGCGACGGGGTTTATAACGCTATCAATTTAGCGAGAAAAAAGGTCTATTGGACAAGCCCCGAGGGGAAATATGCCAAGGGCTGGTTATCAGTAAATTAGGGAGAAAGTCATTTAAAAAATGGACTCTCGTCGACCATGGAAAAGGGAAAAAGAAAAAAAGAGGTTGTTGGGAAAGAAGCAAAGCCAGAGGTGCAGGCGATGGAAAATAATAGTCTGCGCTCTGGGGGGCCTGCCGGCGTGCAAAATGAAATTTTCCCTTTTGCGGTACCCGCCGCCACGAAAATCAGCTGGTGGTCACTAAACTGGTTTGGCCCGACCGAAGCACTGGGATCTGGGATTGGGGGCAAGAAACTTGCTGGCAGAGATTTTTGGCCTACGAAGCTCGGAGAGCGAGGTATCCCGGTACCCAGCCGAACCACTGGGGAGCGTGCACGGATACCTGCCATCTGTTACGGAATGCAATATTACCCCACCAAAAGCCCAATCCCGACCGAGGTATTTTCTTACTCATCGCTCTCCCCTTGGAGGTACTCGATACAGCGTCCATGCCTGGCGGGCGTCGCTTAGCTCGTGGTCAGGCCAGCGAGAACGGCACGTTTTGGCCGCCCGGCCCCCAGATCGCCAACTGAGATGTACAAACGATAGAGTAATGGAAAAGATCTAGAGCGTTGGCTATGACATCAAGAGATTCGCTGGCAATGCAGGGCACAGATAGCATGCCAAATATAGCTGTATCTACAAGACTGGCGACACTGGCAATTTTCGAGATGCCGCGTTTGCCAGGCATGTGAAAGCTGAACTAGGAGCCAGTCATCTTTACAGTAAGCGGCTGGCGTCCACTATGGAGGGACTATCTACGGGTATTACTGGGATCTCGAAACAATAAGCAAAATATGCCTCGACTAGCACAAGAGTCACTTTATAAGAGTCATTTATTTGTTTGGTACCTAGGTAGCCAGATGCGCCGTGCAGTTTGCTTGCCGTATGTACGAAGTTACAAAGTACGTCAGGGCCTGGTGTTCTGATTCGCCACCGCAGACGCTGTGTGCGGCCAATGCCGGCGAGATCTCCGCCTTCTATTTCTGGCGCGATCACGGCACTCGGCACCCCTGCTCCATACTACACCATGAATATGCACTCAATATGAATAGGGCCAGTGGTTCGAAAAAGGAGATGAATTGGTGATTTATATAGGTATCAGCCCAGCGCTGCATCGTTAGGTTGGGGTTATCGTATTGATAAGCGCTGCTCTTTGGTTGCAGGGGCCTTGTATAGCTAACGCCCAAGTGGATATGCAGAGTAAAGCTTCATGAATCATACAAATCTACTTGAGCTGTATTAACTCAAAGCACGCATAGTGCTCACCAACGGTGGAAATTCGACGGAAAATAGCATTTTTACAATTATATATTATAAAAAAAATGACATATAAATACAAACTCACGCTAAAAACCTAATAATAGGCATCGTACTCTCGTCTGGACCTTCTATTTGAATCACTCCAGGTTAGCAGCTGCAACCTCTCTCCGCACCGCCACACTTCCCCAGCCTGGACCCACCGTCTCACCCAGATCAGGCATTTGCGCCACAGTCCATCGCTCCAAAGACGTGTCTACTACCACTATCACTACCCGCTGTGTATGCTGCATCTCGTGCCAGGCCAAACAACCTCTACTCGCCCTCGACCATCCCCCAAACCACGGCAATTCTCAAGATAAAATAGACTCGAATACATAATACCAAAGAGGGACGATCCAAAATGGCGGAGGAATTGCTGGATAAAGTGCGGGACGTGGTGGAAGGCCAGATTGTGAGAGCATCCATATCCCATATCCCATCTACGAGGCTGAATATCAACTGATGTGATTGCGACTATAGGATTTCGAGGGCCAGCGCCGTGCCGAGCACTTTTCCTTCATCTTGCTTTCTCTTACAGGAGTATGAATAAACCTACCCACAGCCCCGAATTGGTCTCATTGCTTACACTTCTCACAGGTCATCGCCTTCAACGTCGGATACCTTCTACAAGACATTATTACGTGCCTATATGTTGGACTGGGTGGCACGCTATTGACGTTTCTCATTATCATTCCTCCTTGGCCGTTCTATAACAAGAATCCGGTCAAGTGGCTACCTATCGGATCTGCATTTAACACAGGCGGGACATGATGGCCAGATGATGCCTGCCACCCCGAGCAAGACCCCGGCGTTTATGATATCCTCTAAAACAGCATGTAGCTTAAATCCTCCTGAAATGATATACCGCAAACTTTCTTTGTCTTTGTACGATACAAGGTGTTTTTTTTCGTCTCGTGTGCTCTCGTCTCGATTCGTCTACCGACCGTACTTTTGGAACTCCCAGTCTCTGTTGTCTAGGGGGCAGACCGATCTGGCTTTTAGCCATCGTGAAATGCAGTGGAAGTGGAAAGCATGCTAGAGAAATATTAGTCTCGTGGACGTCGAAAAAAGGTTGTATATGGGAGCGGGACGCCTTACGTTGCAGATACCCCAGGCAACGGTGCACTCTTCGCTGGTGGCTGATGCTTGGTTTGCCTGACACTCAATGCCTAGTGGGCGTAAGTAAAGTTGTTTCGTTTGCAGAGCGGTGGGAAGAGGGGGAAAGCCTACATAGATCCATGATGTGATTTCTGCAGATGGCGCAGTTGTCGACGACGATATCCCAAGCCCAGAGCGCAACAGCGTTCCACTGTTTCTGTCAGTCTTTTTCGACCCCTGTATTGAGCTCGGGTGAAACAAACCTTCTTGACCTCAAACTTCTTCTTATCGGCACCCTTGGCGACGACGCCGTCGGCCTTCTTGGCCACTGGGGCGTCGCTCATCTCAACGTCCGCCATGTTTGGAGAGCTTGTGATCTGCAGAGAAAGCTTGAGGGGTAACGATGGCTGTGCGAGTTCGTGGTGCTCGAGGGGTGGCAGAAGATGAAGGAAAGTAAAAAGAGAAAGCGGTCGAAGATTTATTGCGTGCTAGAGATCGATCGATAGCTGCTGTGCGGCTCGTTAGCCATCAAGGGACTGTATGGATTTGAGATATGGAGTCGTAGCCTAAATCCCAGGCTAAGCATTTACTTGGAGGTACCTTACCTCATCAGCGCCGCCCGTGAAGTGCTGTGAACTTCTGACAAATCTTCACTGCAAATTCACAAGTCTAGCAGCTTTGAGGCAAAAAAAAAGAAAAAAAAAAAAAAAAAAAAAACAAATGATGTGAGCTGAGAGCTGCAATCGAGATGCCAAACTGATTTGGATGCAGATGCTTCGAGAGAATAGAGCAGTGCAGAGAATAAAGCACAAGGCGCTGTAACGTAGCTGGAGCATGTAACTGTAATCGTAATCAGCTTGTACAGTAGCGAGGGGCACGATTTGCTGTGCAGCGGGCCTTGCGCTGTGTCTCCTCTGGCTGATTGAATTTGGCTGCAGTTACTACTGGGTGGCACCCAAGGTTGCGCTAATGTACCGTTGGCGGTGACTTTGGGCCAATGCAACATCCCGGGTACCTCGCCGTACACATTGGGCTTAGGCAGCGCTTTCTCCACCCGATTGCTCCGGCCTGATGACGACAGGCAGAAAGCAAGGCAGAGGCCTTGGTTGCCCGTGGAACGACATCAACACGGCGCATGTTTGCTTTTGAAGCCGGATGTACAGCTTGGCGCAAAACAAAGTAAATGTTAGGGCTTGGAGGTATTTTTGTTGTTTCTAGAGCATATGTTGATTTGGTGTTACTTCTTCCCTAAAATGGATTTTGGTGCATTTATACTGCCTTCTGACCCAAGAACAAGGCAATATTTCCATAGACTCATCCATGGCCTGGCCGTCTCCCTTAGTACTTATGGCGAAACCGAGAATAACGGGCGGCAATATGTACTTATTGGTAACTCTACTAGCCCGGCACTGCGATTTCACTCGGCAGTCACAGTAGCGCTACCTGCGGCTACCCGCTTTCGCCATCCGTTTGCTTTTTCAGCTGCCCGCAAATGCATGCGGGGCCAGTCAGGTCAGGCATCATCTGCTATTCTTAACCTTGCAGCGGCTGAATCTGCCGGCCTCGACAAGTCCAGCGCCTGGCAGCTCTTGTCTCGCTTCATTCCATTGCGACGCCGAAGCATGCGCAGCCGCTGCCCAACGCAGTACTTATAGCCTCGCAACCTCAACCTCGCCTCCTCACCTCGCAACCTCACCTCGCTTCTCTCCTCCCACCGACCACACTCGCAGTCGCCGCTTTCGGAAATCGCCTAAGATACACGTGATTGTCGCTCCTCGGTCCACTCAGCACAGACGTCCTCCTCTCCAGCTGCCCTTCCCGCCAGCGCCAGCGACCATCCACTCTGCTTTATCTGTATCTTTACGCTCAGCGACCCTTTGCGCATCTCTCAGTCTTCCACAGTCACAATGGAGGCCCAGCCATCACCGATCAAGGCCACTCCAGGCCGTCGCCGTCAGCCCCGTGGCGGCAAGCCAGCTCCCCTCAAGGCCTATGCGTCAGAGAACGATGCCGCATCCTACGCAGCCTCATCACATCAGCACCACCACCACCACAGGGCGCCTCAGACTCCCAAGAAGATCCTCTCCGCCTCTCCCGCACTCGCAGAGCGCCAGAACAACCAGCAAAACTCCAAGCAGCGAAATAACCGTAACAACAAGCCCAAGGGCAAAAACGACCCTTCGTCGCCCAACTATCACCTCAGCAACAACCACAGCCAGTCCCCCTCTCGCGGATCTCCACCAAAGGGAATCTCCAGCACGCCGTTTGCCGGTGCCACTTTCCACGCCTCGCCCGCTCCTGCGGATCTACCCATCCCGAGCTTTCTGAAATCGTCAAGCGATTCGCCAATGGTCCGCCAGCCAAGGGGCTTCGTCTCCCAGCCCTCCCCCCCGGCCACCGACTCGGAGCTGTCTACGTCATACAGGCCAGTTTCTGCCCATCAACACCGCGAATCGCCCCTCGACTTCATGTTTCGAGCTCATCGAGAGGAAAGGGCTCGCCAGGAACTTGACGGAACTCCCGTTGCGGCACCACCTTTTGCTGGCCCCATGTCTCCTCCGCGCCACTTGGATGCTCCCCTCACGCCAACAGCCTCCGACCTTGCGCACAATCGTCGCATGTACAACCGACAGACCTTTAACGGCAATGAAATCTATGAGCTGGATGGCACCGGAGCCCGGCCATTGGGACCACCATTTTCGACTCACTACCAAGATCGGATGCAATCTGCGCGCAGCAATGCCCCCAACCCGCCATCTCAGTTCGGGAACCCTCTACCCACTCCAGCTAGCAACGCCCCGGGTGAAGATCCGACTGAAGCTCTCAAGAGATTTCTCTTTACTCCCCAGTCAGCTGCGTCAACGGCTCCGTCTTCTGTCGCCAACAATTCGCTGCCTCCTCGCCATGCTGAAGTCTATTCCAACAGCCAGATAGATGGCCCTGGGTACGAAAGCGCAGGTAGCATCCAAGCTATGGAAAATGATCTTCGACGAATCTTGAAACTGGATCTGGTGGCTGACCGCCCACCTACGGAACGCAGGCTCTTTACCCACTAGCTCCGGTCATATCTTTATCTTCTTTACATTACATGCATCTTTCAACAATGTTGCTCCATTTTCATTTTTTTTTTTGAAATGTGGCTTTGTGGCTCAACTGGGAAGCGGGATACAAACATGTCATCTTTTTTTCTTTTGCTATGTCTTTTCGCATCATCCTAGAGCGGGAATATGGGACGGTTACAGGCCTTTGGGAACATACACTTATGTGTGTATTTTTTTTTTCTTTTTTTATTATCAAACTTTTATTTTGTTGTCCTTTCGCTGTCTGGAGTTGCGGATGCTCTACAGTCAGTCGTACTGGTCTCTCTTAAGCGTTTTCGTCACGACTAACCAAAAACCTAGCGCAGAGCGCTGCTTTTGGTGGACTTTTATTGTTCAACGGTCAAGGGAGAAAAACCAATCATCCACGAGGCATTGGAGGCGCTACCGGAGAGGTGGATTTGCATATCAACGATGGGGTTTAACGGCACACTTGGTGATATTTGAGTCTGGGATGCTACCGGGAATCATGTAACTTTTGGGCATCAGGACGAAAGATTTGCTTTGGGACTTTGACTATGTTATGGTTTTTCAGCGATACCCGAGGAGTCATGGTAGATACAGAGCGAAGAATGATTAATGCTTTGCTGGTACTACCAATGACAGATCTTTTGGCATGGCAGCGACTCTGGAATTTCTCTCCTTCTCTCCTCACCTCTCTCTTTTTCGCCTGGGTTTGGTTTCCATATTTCATGGTACACCTGGGATTTTCCTTATCTTGATGAACGGGTTCAATGGACTGGGATGTGAAATGTACATGGCGGGTTTTGCCATCTACTTTGAAGTATCAGCTACTCTTGTTTTTATTTGTCTTTTTAGTATTTCCTTTTCTCTTTTCTGTCTCTCATTTTAGAACTGATGATGGCTTTGTGTATTTCCTTTTATATGCTTAGCCTCATCATTCGCTTTGCATTACGTTATTTACATTTCTTTTTAATAGCGTTCCAAAGACTCTCATTTTCATATTGCGTGGCAGGATGCATTTGAGTTGGAATTGGAGCGGGCGAGTCATTCTTTTAATAACATTACCGGGAAAAGCTCTATTTTCCCATTCACTCTTTTCCTAACAAGATATCCATGAGCGGTGTTTCTTCATTCACTACTGCGTTTATTAGCGACTATGGCGACTTTCCTTTCTTTGTATTTTCAAGCTGCCTTTTCCTTTCTCCTCTTCTTTTCCTCTCGCGAAAATAACTTTCCATGAGAAAGCAGTAGATATTTGACGAAGAAATCCTGGGCAAAGTCGTCGAACTTTGTGTAGTCTGCTCCGAGGCGGTAGGCGGCTGCTATGCCGCTGATGCAGGCGACTTCGTGCATGTTCTGTTTACGTATGAGTATTGAGTAGACATAGAGGACCTTCATTTTGTTTCTATGATATACATAGAAAAGGGAAGCAGTTTTGTAAAAGAAAAAGAGAAAACAGGGGAAAATAGATAACATACCACTAATGTCCACGATCCGGCAAAAAAGGTGTTATTACGGCCTTGTAGAAACATCATGCATGGCACAACACGCACATAGTGCTGCCAGCGGTGGCCGAGCTGATGCCACCAGTTGCGCTTGATGATCTTGTCTTTGTCAATGTCGTCAATCGTCCAGAGGTCGCTCTTCCGTTTATCGAGGAAGATTGTTTGGTAGACTGGCTCGGGGCGTGATTCTGGCGAAGTTGACGACTTCTTGAACTGGTGTTGGTAGTTGCTGCAGTTGAATGACATTTCTATAAGCCGCGGGTCATGCTGATATGTGTAAGTGTAATACATGGGGTTGAACTCTTGAGACTTGTTCGAAGGCA
The DNA here is from genome assembly GCF_050947405.1 of Trichoderma evansii. Lineage (NCBI taxonomy): Eukaryota > Fungi > Ascomycota > Sordariomycetes > Hypocreales > Hypocreaceae > Trichoderma > Trichoderma evansii. The sequence goes on from NW_028145175.1 coordinate 148,957, forward strand.
ACGATGACGGTGACGAGGAGATTGATTCTCCTTTGGCGGTGGCAATCTGGTGGCACTGCGTTTCGGATTTGGGTTCCGCACAGAGCTCGGATTTGAAGTGTGTTTCGTATTGTCGGTTAAAGTACGCCGAGTCGGAGTGCGTGACGGTGAGGTCGTCGTAGAATGTTGCGCTGCCGAGGATGAGCTTCTCGCGGCCGGTTGCTAAATCTGCCAGTATTCGGAGGGCATCGTCTGCAAGAACACACAAGACAAGGTGATCGAAATGCTCATTTGTGAGTTCGTCAGAAGAGTTGTTGTTGTTCTTGATGGCCAAGTCGACGCCTTCGTTGGATCGGGAGAGCACGCTGTGAACTTCGGTGTTGGTTCTGATGGAAACGCCCTTGGCGATGAGATCGTCTTTCCATTTCTCGTAAAAGTTGTGCAGACAGTCGAAAGAGTACATGGTAGGCTGATTCGGCAGCAGCGTATCTTTATCGTAGTTCCAGAGCTTCATATTCGGATCGTTGAATAACCGCTCGACAATAGCTGCGGGCACATTTGCCGTCTGGTTCCCTGTTCCTAGAAACAACGCAATGAGCGGATACACCATCTTATCACCAAAGTCCCTGCTGAAGAAGAAGAGGCGTAGCATGACGGAGATGGGGAACAGGCCAAGCACGGGCATCGTCCATTTGATGACTTTGAGGAAGAGGCCAAAGCGCTTGATGTCGGAGGAGTGCTTGGCGACGAGCTTGCTGGGGAAGCAGTTTGTCCAGAAGCCGGATTCTCCCTTTCCAAAGGAGACTTGGAGTTGAAGGGGCTGAGCAGGGAAGCCATGTTGGTTGAAGAAGTTGAAGGTGTGCTTGAAGATCTAGACACTCCATCGTGAGTCCCATAGTTGTACAGCATAGAGAGAAGGCAGATAGGGAGCTTTGGAAAAGTACCTGCGATCCTCCCTGAACTCCATTATTCATCCATGATGCACCGAATTTATTCTCATCGAGAGGGATAGAGGTCGCCTGGCCTCCTACGACGTTGCTCTTTTCGAGGAGCGTGACTTGGAACTTCTCAGGATGGTTGGCTAATGTTGCGGCACAGGACTATTGAGATTCAAACAGTTAGGAAGAAGGAACCTGATATTTCAACTAAAGGAGTTTAGAATGAGAGGGATTATTCATGTGTATATACCATGCCTGCTGCGCCACCCCCAACGATGACAATGTGTTGCCGGCGCTGATGCGTCCCGTTTTGGTTGGAAGAGGAGGCCATTGTCAACTGAAGAGGATAACACTTTATCCGGGATTTATCAATAAATCATCAACTACAAAGAAATGAATCGTAAAAAAAAGGAGCATAAGACTCACTTTTAAACGAAATCATGTTTGATCCTCGTGGACGTCATTGCTCGATGCGCGCGTCGTCTTAGTGCCGCCATGATCGGAAACTCTGTCCCAAGGGATGGAGATGCTGCACACAGTACGGCACAAATACAACAAAGTACATTTTCTTCATAATTGTATTTTCATGACATATAAGGTACATGCCACCTAAAATGTTTATAAATCCTTCCGAATTATAAATAGAACTGTCAACATGGTTTATTTTCGCTAGTCTGAGAGAGCTGAAGCTGACTGTAACTGCTATATATAGATTAGATCCCGTCCGCATAGATCCGTCCAAGTCGTTATAAAGTCGCTGCCTTGCGCCTCCCAGAGCCTCATTCTTTGAAAAGCCACGCAACTAGGTAATTCATGCGTCATCATCAATCAAGTCACAAAACAATCAAAAATGCTGCAGTTGTTAACCTCGATGCAGCACTCGCTGCAATATGTTGACATGGCAGGATTCACCTCTTTAACGCCCACGTGACAGCGCGCCGAGCCATTCACGAACCGTCACGTTAAAAGGCAGGGATCGCCAGATCGATCGATTCACGCATCTGCGGCTCCCCAACTTTCTTGTTTCGCCACAAATTCGACCAACTACAAGACACAACGGCTTAAGAAATCAACAAAATTGCACAGTCTTCTTTATTTTCTCAAAAGTAGATTGATTGACACGAACCTCTGGCCATGACGAGACCTGAAAACGATTTCCTCGAGCTCCCTGACGACGCCGACGACGACGAAGCTCTCCGCTATGCCATTGCACTCTCTTTGCAAGACCAAGCTTCCACCACACCAGTGGTGATTGACGATTCCGATGACGACGATAATGATGACGATGGCTCATCAACCGCAAGCCCTGCGAATTCAACGCAGCAGACAACACAACAGACAACACAAACACAGTCGCAGGCACGTTCACAACCGTCGTCGCAGCAGCAGTCTCAATTCGGCTCTCTCTTCCTCGACCGTAAAGCCATGGAGCAAGAACGATTGAACCGCCTGGCAAAACGCCAGCGACCTGCCACTGACGATGACGACGACGAAGACGTGGTTGAAGTACCTCCTCCGAAGAAACAAGCTATTAGAGCTCCCACAGACCGCAATTTCAAAGCTCTTGGAGCATCAACATCTGCATCTATATCAGCTTCAGCTTCAGCAACAAAGACTGGACAAAGCAGTAGCAACAACAATAACAACAGTAGCGTACCATACCCCAATCCCACCGTCAAACGAACCTGGGCCCGCGGAACTACACGAACTGGCGACGAAATCACCATCGAGGAAGTCTTCCAAAAGGACAAGCTCGAGCTCGCCGTGCTTTCATCTTTCCAATGGGACGAAGAGTGGATGCTATCAAAGCTGGATTATAGGAGGACAAAAATCATGCTGCTCGCATTTGCTAGGGATGAAGCTCAGGTACTGAAATTCATAATATCTTGTTGTTTTCCTCTACATCTCTCCGTTTCTTTGGCATCAACTTCTTGGATTCCAAATCAAGAGAACTATCATACAGAGAAAACTAATAAGAATACCATAATGTAATGAAACTGACCAATCCTCCCCCAAAATAGAAAACCCTCATGCGAAACAACGTCCCCGCCAACATCAAGTTCTGCTTTCCTCCCATGCATGGCGTCGGCGCGATGCACTCCAAGCTGCAACTGCTCAAGTATCCGAACCATCTCCGCATCGTCATCCCAACGGGCAACCTTATGCCCTACGACTGGGGAGAAACAGGGGTCATGGAGAATGTGAGTGCCATTTTCGTCTCATGTCCAAGGGCAAGATGATTTACACTTTTGTTTCCTCTTGTTTCTCTTCAGTATACTCTTTTTGGCTTTTTCTGTTCCTGTATTACTTCCTCTCCCCCACGAACTAAAAGCAAATATGACAACAAGGGTTATAATCTCCGTTTCTCTAATGCCTATTTTCTACTTTTAGATGGTATTTCTAATTGATCTACCACGGCTGGAAAGTCCCGCCTCCCCCCATGCCAGCGCCGCCCGTAGCCATGCGCCGACCAGGTTCTACACAGAACTAGTGTATTTCTTGCAAGCGACGGGCGTAGGCGAGAAGATGGTTGCCAGTCTCGCAAACTACGATTTCTCCAGGACGGCGGATATCGCCTTTGTTCATACAATGTATGTCTCGCCCCCCTTCGCTATACCTTTCTCTTTTGAGAATCTACTGTCGGAGACAAGGAAAAAAGAAAAAGGGCAAACAAAAGTACCAAAACAACAAAAACAAAAAAAAAAAAAAAAAAAAAAAATACCCTCTTCGCCTCACTGATATAGACTGGAAACTGATTCTGCTGCACTCATTCTTAGACCCGGAAGTCACTCGGCAAAGAATGCAGAACGCATAGGCATGTTATATTAGTCCAAAACTGGCCCGAATTTGAGCGAGGCTATGCTTGCAGACCGGGGGAAAAAAACGCACATCGCTGACACTATATTGCCCTGCTTAGGATACGTTGGCCTCGCAGCTAGCGTGGCTGACCTCGGGCTAGCTGCTTCCGACCCCGTCGATGTCGACCTCGTGGCACGTAGCCGGGATGCCCTTTGTTTTTTTTTTTTGGATAGACGTTGGAATTTAGAGCTAACGATGTGTCTCTAGTGTGCGTCGCTCGGAGCGTTGAACCAACAGATGGTACGGGCCATATACAACGCCTGTCGAGGTAAATTAAGACCAACCTTTATTCCTTCTTTCAATTGATTTTGTCTGCTTACTCCTTTTGGGGTGGGGACAAACTGTTTTCTCACATTATTTCTGTCTTTTTAGGTGATGACGGTATAGACGAATTCAAGAAACAGGGCAGCGCTAGCTCCAGGTCTTCTGCCAGAATGCCGACGGAGGCAACAAAGACGACGACGACGGTGACATCTCAGGAGCAGTTGCTGCGAGAAAGATTCCGCATCTACTTCCCCACAGACCATACAGTGTCGAATAGCAGAGGCGGACGCAATGTGAGTTGTGACTCCCGAGTCATTTACACGGGTCGACAAACACCGTGCTATCTCTAATCATTTTTTTTTTTTTTTTTTTTTTTTTTTTTTTCAAATTACCATTGATTAACAACAAGAAAATGACACGTATGCAGGCGGGAGGCACGATATGCGTGCAGGCCAAGTGGTGGCGGTCACCTACTTTCCCCAGAGAGCTTGTGCGAGATGTGATATCCCGTGACCGGCTCCTTATGCATAGCAAGATGATATTCGTGCGTCGTCGGGTCGGAGATAGCCAGGCGGTAATACGGCAGTCTCCAGGCTGGGCTTATGTAGGCAGTGCCAATCTTTCGGAGAGCGCCTGGTGAGTCGAGAGTTTTCTACCACACACCCCCCGTTTTGAACGGTTTCTTGCTGTCTTGATTGCGCCGGTCGACATGATGGATTTTAGAGGCTGACTGTACCCCCGCCGCCGCCGTCGTCGTGACGGCCGCTGGGGACTGATTTTCATCTAGGGGCCGGCTGTCTAAAGACAGGTCTACTGGAGGCATCAAACTGAACTGTCGCAACTGGGAGTGCGGAGTGATCATCCCGGTGCCTGAGTCAAAATCAGTTGACAAGACATTTACTAGCGCCGACATGTCCATGTTTGCGGGGACGGTTCCTGTCCCTATGCAAGTTCCCGGTCCTGTATACAAGTCAAGTGACCAGCCCTGGCTATATGCAGGAGCCTGAGCGGGCTGAATGAGATATTTGAGGCCCAAGCGTAGCATTTGCTTTTTCCGGGGCCAAAACCAGGGGTACACGAGGTGACTGCTTACAAAAAAGTTGACGGCCGAGATGTTACTTTTTGATAGATTGTAAGATCCCTGGGGCCAGACAACCACATGTCGTCAAGGACCGCAGAACATGCTTGCTTGCAGATAGCGTGCGGCCTGCATGAGTGGGGTAAGGCAAAAACCTTGTGGAGATGAGCCGCTGATAGGCTGAAGCGGGCTGGTGCCCAAGGTCCATGAATGATCTGAATAACATGATACGATGGGCAAGGGTGTTTGGAATTATGGAGTCGCTCCACCGCGGCAAGGTGTAAGGCTCAACGGTCGTCGTGAACAGAAGGAGATGGATCCCGGCCAAGAGTTACCGAACAAATACCGCATTTGTCCGTAGTCGATTTGGCTGTTGCTGCTGCTACTACACTTGTTGTTGCTGCGTAGGACTTGTATATGTGCGCGTGAGTGTTTGAGCGCGGGCGCCTTTGAATAGAGTAGTACTACTGGGCGGTGCGGCAATAAATTGCAATATCACAGCAACCGCCAATGCAACACTGCAGAACAATCACATACGTGACGACATTAATTTTTTTTTATATCAGAAATCGAATTTCTGCCTGTTATCTCTCAGAAATATGTGTGGCTTGTAAATGTTTAGCTGAGCCAAGGCACAGCTGACTTGAACGATTTGACACATGCGGTTAGCATGGCAGCTGGTTACCAACTTGGCAGCTATGGAACAGGCCATTTTTCCAGGCGAAGGAGTTGGTTTCGAGCGGCGTACCAGGGCCAATCAAGAGTCAAGTCTTTAGCAGCTGCAACTAAGTGCACAGCCAATATAGTAGCACCAAAAGTTGGATGCTCCAACCACCCCTTGTAGGAGATGGCTTCTCAGCCAAAGCAGCTTGCTCAAAGCAGCATTCATTCAAAAATTCAAAACAAATACATCAGAGTAATCCCAGGACCTCGCTTGGAGAGCCCGAGGAACTACGGCGGCTAGTGTTATAGTGTATGACAGGACCTCGGCGGTTGAGTCAGACTCAGTTGGCAGAGATGACTGATGGCAGCGATTCCCGAGGAGTCTCCTCTCCAACGGAGATAATGGCCGATTGAGGAATACCAGCGTTGATAGTGTTTGTTGGTAAGATCGATATATGCCAGAATATGATCTGTAACGTCAGCACTGAAAGATGGAGGGAGGGGAAGCATCAAACTGCTAAGATGCTTAAGTCATCACGACTAATTAAAGTGGTACGATTAGCAGCAGCGCAGGGCTCCCATTCGTCGCTTGACATCGGGGCTTTCGGCTGGGAGGGGGAATTGACCAAGGGGCACTCGATTTTTTCTGGGTCCAGCAGAGGAGGGGGTGTGTGGGCAGCATGTCGTCGCTTGCAGTTTTTCCATCCGGGCCATTCTCACCAGACGGCCGTCCAAGCCGCCATGGTGTTTGCTCGACGGACTCTTTTTTGTTTCCTGCCTTTGGAGACTGCACTGCATGTGTCGCCCAACTTTTCAGCGGACTAATTTCTTTTGATGATGACTATCATCATGGCTTCTGTCAAATTCGACACACTAAAATAATTATGTGATTTGTAATGGCAAGAGGTGTGAGGACGAGTTGTGGGTGTGATGCTAATATGATATTAGATGAGAAACGATCAGGTAGTGAGTGAGTGCCAGTTGATATCAGAGTCGATAAGACGGACGTGGAAAAAAAACAAAAAAAAAAGGAAAAGAAAAAATAAAAAATCTCCCCTCATTTTCCCAAGCATCAGCATTCTGACGTAGCTGCTCGCATGGGACGAACATGAGGGGCAGCGATACGGGACCTGCTCCGAACAAGAATTGAGTTGCGGTGCTTTCTCAAACGAGGCAGCTGAAGACCTGAGACCGGAGGGCGCCGATGGAACAGGGGAGCGAAGGGCAGGGAAAGAGACGAGTAACAAAAAGAAGGCATTAGTCGCATGTGGTACCCCGTATAGCGTACCGTCGAGGGCAGAAAGTGATACGTAGGAATCCCAGGCCAGGACACAATACACAGTAGGGCGGAGGTTTTGGGAGGGAAGAGATGGCAGAGACTACGGAGTTTGACAAAACGCCATCTTAGCTAAGGCGGCGCTGTGAATGCCTGAGGAGCCAAGCTGGTGCTGGTGCTGGTGCTGGAGCTGGCGCTCGCTGGTTGGCTGTTTTGGCCTCATGCAGCCTCTCCGATTGGCTGCTGGCCCGTGCGTCAGCAGCTAGGGGGGGGCTTTTTGGGGCTTTTAGAGGCTTGGATGGCAGCCACCGCTTGCGGCGTGATGTTTCGCCGAGTCAGCCGTGTTAGGGACACGCGCGACAGATGCGCCGAAATGCTTAACTGCGTATACGTCGGGGTACAGGGCCTTGCCAATGCTCGAGAATGCTTGAAAATGCTCTCAGCCGAGATTCCCTCGCCTCCCTGTCCCCTCCACACCCTCGCAGCAGAACCCACCCCCAGCCCAGTGGGCCTTGCAGCAGAGCAAAGAGCGCCAAACCCTGGCGATCCGCCTTTTGCGTTAGCGCGGCGAGCGATCTGGGCTATCCACCACCCCCGAAATCTAGCCCCAGCGGCGATGCGTGTGATGAGATGGATGGTGGCTGCGACGATGGCTGCGACGACGGCTGCGACTCTTGCAGTTTGTCACATCTGTCGCAAGTGCCGCTGGCCGGTGCGCCTCTGCGGTGCGGCGCCCGCCCTGCTGGCGACTTTTCTGGATCCCCTCGAATGGAGTCTGTGGGTTCTGAGCGATTACAACTGCAGTACAGTAGTGACGGTAGCATGTACATGGCAGCAGTAGCAGAGGGTGCTTATGCAAGGGATGGCTAAGCGAGCAGCGTAGCAGCTCATAGCCACGCGGCCAAGAGCAACATGTGATGAAGAATGCAAGCGGCTTGCCGTGATAAGTGAGATGTTTTTTTTATCCATCATTATCTCTCTTTACTCGTTTTGTTGACAGGTACCCTTGATGCAGGTACGGAAGCATTACTTGAGCAGATGACACACAGACTGCACGAATGTCACTAGGCAACTTTGATGTTTATTTTGCTGCTCGACCGTGGCGTGGGATCAGAGTTGCTGGGCATGCGACGCACACTCGCACTGGCAAAACTGACTTTGCCCCCAGGCACGGCACGTTAGACAAAAGCACGGGGGGGGGGATTCAAGCTTTGGATGTGCCTGAAATTCTAATGAGACAGCCGGACTGTCTGTTCCACACGCACGCAGCAGAGGAGGGCTGCACAAAAATCCAGAGAGGCCAGGGAATCCGAATGGAAAATCGCGGAGATGCTGCGGCATGTTGAAAATCGAGGCGCTCGTCATGAGACTTGGATTCTCGTCCACTTTTGCCCACGAACCGTTGGGGCGAGGCAAGCCGTGTCTAGATCGACGGACCTCCGATTGAGCACCACAGCAAAGCGGGCTCTGGTCCTCGCCTCTGGGGCCAGGCAAGAGAAGAGGCTCCAGAGCAGTTCCGTGTACCTGTTCGCGCTAGAGGCTTATTCCAGCCCTATCCCAATAGCTAGCGCCATGGGGCTCTGGAGGGCGGTTGGAGCATGGTGGCAAAAGGCCGACGGCGGCGGGGAACTTGGGAACTTGGGCTTTTCGGATCGCCAGACCTGAGGAATGAGAAGAGATGGACTGCAATGTACAGTAAGAGGACGACTGCTCGGCGTTAGGCAGGCGATTTGTCAATAATCGAATCCCACGGCGTCGCCGTGCCTGCTATCCTCCGCCAAGCTCGGCGCAGGTTGATTTAATCCACAATGATGCCGGAGAAGGATTCAAATGACGACGGAGAGATCTCTGGAAAAGGCATCCTATCTAGCAGCCAAGCGGCCAAGATTCCCAGGCAGACAGGGGCATGGTAGGAAAAAGAGGGGAGGGAGGGGAGGGGCATCAAATTCGAGATCACGACGCCTTTGTCTGTACGATTTGACTGACAGGGCAATACGAAGTACGAGCGAGTTGGGTGCCGCGGACAGCGTACTGGCAGGTACTAGTACGTACCCGCCATCTACATGTTTCTTCATTTTGCGACGCAGCAGTACAAAAGTACGTCGCATCGTGCCCCTGCGGCTCCAATGCAGCTTGCAGCATGGCAGCACAGGCAATTGATTAATTAATTAATTTAGATTCATCGATTCCAATAGAACGCTGCACTTAAGTAATCAATTAAGTAATCAGGGCTGTCGGCGGCCAGGAACCCTGGAAATCCTGAGGGCCTTAGAATAGAAACATGCCGGTATTTCCAGGTTCCTGGTATCAACCTACTAGCAGCAATGCTACCTGGCATCGTCATAAACCTTGAGGGGTGCAGAAAATACCACTGGGGTCCTGCAAATTAACAATTGCACCCGGCGGACGTGGGCTCCGAAGTCTCCATTTTCAACGGCGGCTCGAAAAGCATAAACTGTCATCACCATGGGAAAAGAAGGACGTATCACTTGTGCTTTTTTTTTTTTCCCCTTCTATCTATCCAACTCCTTTAGGTAAAAATGACTCCCGTCAACACTAAGACGGAGTGATACGGGGCCAATAAGCCGCATACTCGAGGGCTTACTCGGAAGCCGTTCGGATCCTGCCAGGCCTTGATTTTCCCTGTCACGCAAAACTATAACCTGGGTGAGGCGAAAAGGTTGAGGATGGAGTGGCCCATAGGGCTTGGAGGGCCAAGAGCCGCCACGATGGCCAATTGGGGGTCGATCACGGCATGGTACCGTTGTTACTACCATGTAATATACGTGGTAGTAGAGGTAGCAGTACGACTACCTATCTGTGAATCGTATCAAGTCGTCGAGGAGCGGTAGAATACACGTGCGTGTTAGTGTTAGTCATTACAGCATACAGAACCACCTACGTGTGCCGTCCTGTTTAGATTGGCAATAGTTTTACATCGTCATGCTATCGATGGTATGCACCCCATAGTATGCAAGCCATGTTTCCTATGCAAGCCATCCTGCCTCCTATGCAAGCTATGGAAGCTATGCTCTGGCAATCCCTGCCGACTGCCTTATACCGCCATTCTACCACTGCTACCATTATGAATGGACTGTAAATGAGCGGATTTGATTTACTTTAGACGGCCGCAGCCCCTCCCCTCCCCTCCCCTCCAGCCGCGGAAACGGCTGGTTGCGGGAGCAGCAAGTTCGGTGCCTCACCTTTTTTAGGCCGCTCCACAAACCTTTTCGACCTGCTTGGGGATCCATATCTGCAAGGGTAGAAAAAGAACGGACTTGCAGCATTTTAGCGTTTTAGCGCGGCAGAGCAAGTGAAGCGAGGAGATGAAGGAAGAACAGAAAAGGCAAGGGAAATGAAGAGCAGAAAAAGGTCGAGATACCAAGTCCGTCGAGGCGGACGTTTTGTGCCCGCACAACTTGCCTAGTATGTACTGTACGTATAAGCAAACGACCAAAGATGGCCGTGTTTGATATCGATCTGAGGAGCTTGATGAGTAAAGGGAAAAAGGGCACGTTAGCCTCATATGATGTAATCAAGAAATGAAATTGGACATTGATAATGTGCGTCCATCTGTCTGTCTGTTTATCTGGCTGTCGGCCTATCTATCCTTGTGTCGTTTGTGATGGCACGCACGGCTGAGTTGGCCGCTTGCGTTGGCCGAGAACTGTCAAAAAAAAAAAAAGGGAAAATAAAGGTCATGTTCTGTTCTGTTTTGTTTTTCTCTTGCTGCCCCCCCTCCCTTGGTTCGAGCTGGAGCTTCAATTGTGCATCGAGATTGGACGGCTCGGAAGCCCGAACGCGGCGAAACCACTTGCGGCTTGGACAGCCATAGCCGGAAGCAAGAAAAACAGAGCAAGAGCCAAAGAGCGCGCCATGCCATGCCAAGCAAAAGACAACAACAAGCCACTGGTAGTGCCGCAGTAGCAGCAAAGGCCGCCAAAGTAGCAGGTCGCGGCAGCGAGAGCCCGCAGTAGCACCAGCAGTAGCAGCGCTCGAGGGCCCTTAGCACCGCCGGCTAGGACGAGAACGAAGTAGCAGCGCTCTGCCGTTAGCACCAACACCCAACTAGACGGTTCCACCCCCTCCTTTTCTGCGCTCCTCTGTGGTCCCTCTGTGGTCCCTCTGTGGTGCCCTCTCCGCCCGCCGGACTAGCAGCAGCAGCAGCAGCAGTACTAGTAGCAGAGACAGAGACAAGCAGGCAGACAGACGGCGAGAGACAGAGACGGCCAGTTCAATGTCTTGTCTGCAGGTGGGTACGTACCTCGTACTGCCGGCCAGTGAGTACAAAGTCCATGCGGCGGTTCGGTTCTTGCATGCCCCGGTCACCACCCTCTTTTTTTTTTTAATATATGCATTAAAAAAAAAAGTGGTTCTATAGGTGCATGTGTGTGTGCGAGCGCGAGCCAGAGGATCCAAGATACAGTAGATCTCTCAGACCTCTGATACAGGTACGAGAGCACGAATGAGAACGGTACTTGGACACATGGGGGGAGGGACGTGCGCAGCGGTGCCCTGTCGCTCGTTGCCTATTCCCACTCTATTAGTCTGTTGCATCTGTTATCGATGCGAGCGTAGAGATATGAAGAGAAGAGAAGAGAAAAAACAGATAAAAGCCAGATAAAAGCCAGATAAAAGCGAGATAAGAAAACGGGAAAAAACAAACAACAAAGTGCAGATGCAAGACGAGATACCAGCCAAGGTCTAGGCCTAATTGCGGCTTGACACGGGGGGAAATATTGCCAGTATTGCCTGATATCTACTACCAGCCGCAGTTACTGCTACTGTTTTAGTGTTAGCAGACACAAAAGGCGCTAGTATAGGAAATCAATTCGATATAATTCCTTGCATTGTTTTTTTTATTTTATCATTTTTTTTATTTTCATTTTATCTTCATTTATTTTCATTCATTTCTTGGCATCCGTGGAGCATGAATGAATGATACGAGTGCATATTCGCGGCTCTTCCATCGGGCCATTCCAGGCCCATATGACCAGATCCCTCGCAATGCACGGCGTCATCGTGAAGACGCAAATGCAGAGGCGGACCGAGGAGGAGAGAAAAGAGGAGGCGGAGAGGAGCAGATGCGAGCCCAAGCCCGGCTAATAGCCAGATTGCTGGGAAAAAGGGCCCTTGTACCCTGCTGTCGGCAGTTGCGGGATATGGGCCATATGGAACCCAAGGCCCAGCAGCAGCGCAGCCCAAAAGCAGCCCCCCCTGTCCACAGCGCTAGCGGGCTGGACAGACACACGCACGCACCTCACGCACCTCGCACACCCACTGAAGCCTCTCTCGACGCAGCGCTAGACGGCGACAACTACAACTAGAGGGCTCAAGGGCACTTGGGCGCGCGCAGAGCCCAGACACGCTCGCAATGTACCCCGGGAGGCACAGTACAGTAGCTTTTTTTGCTTTTTTGCTTTTTTGCTCTGCTCTGCCTTGCCTTGCCTCTTACAGGCATTAATCACCTTGGCTCCAACTTGCAGCACGGTGGAGCCCCAGCGATCCGGCCGCACGCGCTACTCCAGGTACAAACGCAGCGCAGCGCAGCACAGCGCAGACATGTAGAGCGTGCGATGCCTGGGATACCTGGGCGATACCTGGGCGGCATGGGCGCAGTGGTAGGCCGCTACCGCACTGACGGGCTGGGAGCTGCTCGCGGCTGCATGTACCGACGCATCTCGCCTGCCAACGTGCCAAGTCGTGCCGTCGGTCCCCATCCATCGTCCGCATTTGGCCCAGAATTTCGAATGCGAAGCCAAGCCAGCTTTGCAGCTCCTCTTTCGTTGGCTGTGGCTGGTCTCGTTTTTTTTTCTTGTCGCTGCTCTTCTCCTTCGCTCTCGCTTGCTGCTTTCTCTTTTTTTTTATGACTCTTAAATCCGACTTTTCGGCTTTTCTTATTTGATTCCACTCTGCCGACGCAACGCCGCCGCTGACTGCCCGACTGACTGCCCGACTGACTGATTCGCTTATCTCAACTGCTCTCTACTGCGCTCTCTCTCAGCATCCATCTCCACCGGCATCAGCGCCACGGCCAACGAGCGAGCCGACAGCAGCGCCGGAGCCCCATCGACGCCATTTCTCCTCCTCGTCTGTCTCGTCCCGATCTCGTTGGCGTGCTAGCAAACGGCCGTCTGACTAGACCAACCAGCGTACCGCGGCGAGTTCCTCGCTAATCCTGACGAGGTATCCGTCAGATGCCCCGGTACCTGGCTCGCCATACACCCCCCGCTGGCCCCGGCCTGTACACCACCTCTGCGCCTGTACCTGCCTGCTAACCCCATCGCTGCCACCCACTACCTGCCTGCTACCGGGTGGTGGAGACGCCCTGGAGCTGTCCCCATCTCCAAATCCTTAGCACCAGCACCAACGCTTGCTGCTTTGTACTTGTACCACCTACTTTGCATGCACTACCACTACCGCTACCACTACCACTAACCGCTACAACTGCTGCTGCTCCCAATCCAATCCAATTGCTCGACAGCTACAATTACGCTGGGCTGATGCTGCTGCTTTCTCACATGCATCCACACCCCTCATCTCTATTTCATCTCTCCCTCCCCCTCTCACGCTCGCATCAGACTCTCCTCTCAGACTGCAATTGAGAAGCTGCTCTACCGCAGTGCCGAGTAGCTGCTCAGCGTCTGGTCTGCTGTTGTGTTGCCGGATACCACCCACTTCAACCCTTGAGCTGTTGTTGCCATCGTATCGTATCGTCGTCTACTCTACTCTGCTCCCAATCAATCAATAGCTTCGTCGTCTCACCTCACTCCTTTCACCTTGCTGGCCCAAGCCTCCGTCCAGCACCCTGCAACTCCATCTTCACCAAATCACCACTTATTATTGCCACCAGAACACAGACGAGATCCATTCCTGTGTGAGGGGATATAATACGTGCTTGCTCTCTCTCATCGCTGGCTCAGCCTCCAGCCCAACACTATTTCTCACTCAAGGCACCGCTTTAATTGCCACCACCAGATTCACAAGAGCCCAGCCACTCCTGTGTCCGCGCCATATAAAAACATCTTCAAGGCCTACTCTACGATCCCTTCACTTTGGGGTTTTTCCCCTTGATTTTTTCTTCTTCAAACTTCAAGCCTCAGGCCGGCCCTTGCCAGCACGAAGCTCTGGGCGCTCAGCCTCTTCCAGGAACACTGAACTCAATAATACTGAACACTGAACTCTAAAGAATTTTCAGCAATAGCACCTGATCGTGGCCGCTTTCCTCCTTGAATAAAACCAAGTCGATCCTTGCTTTCCAAGTGCTTCAATCCTAATCACACAATCAATTTCTCCTCGTCGACTCTCATCAACACCGGACTCTGCAGTGCCAACTACACTCAAACTCGAAACTCTGCAGTCCAAATCACTTTCTCGCTCTCCTTGATACTTGAGGAAGAGCCTTTTACAAATCTTCTCAATCTTGACAGCTTCGATCTGCAACGCAAACTTTTTCTAGATTCGAGGTCTGGAAAGCCTACAAGCATACACTTTCCCTCTTCCTCTCACTTGATCTTACCCGAGAAAGAGACTCAAATTTCCACCAACCTTGATAGCTTCGAACTCTGCAGCGTCAACCCATCTACGTTCGAACATTGACACTTACCAACCGCACACTCTCTCCTTCTCTCTCCTGGCTCTACTTGAGAAAGAGCGTTTCCAAGTGTCACAGACCAATCAATCCAACATCCTCTCAACTTCTGCCTGTCAGCCTTCTCAGCTGAGAACTCTACCAACGTCAACCCATCTAGGTTCGAACTTTGAAGCTTACTGCAAACACAATACACTCTCCTTCTCTCGCTTGGTCTCACCTGACAGCGTCTCCACCCTCACTCTATACCTACACATACACTTTTGAGAATTCCAAAACATCAAGAAACCCAAAAAAAACTCCAAAGTTAATTCGAAATGTCAACTCAAGCGCCTCTCATGCCCACCTTTAGGGGGCACATCTCCACCACAATGGATGCTCTGATCCTCTTTGAGTGTTGTTTACATGGCCGCCTTAATCACGTCCCTCGACGCCCTCATGACCGCGAACGTCAAGACCTGATTGCCAGCGGAAACATTTTCATCTACGAAGAGCACGCTTCTGGCATCAAGCGATGGACTGATGGCGTCTCCTGGAGTCCCAGCCGCATCCTCGGCAATTTCCTCATCTACCGCGAGCTGGACAAGCCATTCCCTCCCGGAGAGAAGAAGCGAGCTCTCAAGAAGAAGAAGAACAACCAGGGCATCAGCAAGCCCGATCCCCGCAACAACCCGGCCTTTTCAACCGCCGGCATGGACCCAGCTCACATGAAGGACCCGGAGCGATCACTAGTTGGCTCCCTGGTGGATTCTTATCCCTTCAAGAAGAATGGCTTGATCAAGAAGACCATCAGCATCACCTTTCAAGGTGTCCCGCATCACCTGGTCAGCTACTACAACGTTGACGATGTCCTCAAAGGGTCGCTAGTGACCCCATCCGCCTACCCTCTCTTTTCAGACGTCCAGCCTCGCGCTGAGTTGCTCATGTCTCAGAACTTCCGCAACCCTCTGGACGAGGCGGCCATCTTTGGCCAAGAAGATCGTGGCCTCATGCCCATCTCTGCAGCCAACTTTTACACTTTGGCGGCTCCCGTCCAGGACCTCAGTCCTCATGGTGTCGTCATGACTCAGGCTATGCCAGTGCAGAGCATGGCCAGTCATCAGCCCCTGCCCTCATACCCCACGGGGCTGGACTATGAATTCTTCCAGGTACAGCAGCAGCAAACTGCTCATCACCCCCAGCCGCTGCCGCATCATCCTCATCATCAACAGCAGCAGCAGCAGCAGCAGCAGCATCACCATTACCAATATCAGCAGCACCATCACCAGCAGCTGCAGCAGGCGCATCACCAGCATGATGACCACCAGAATCATTACCACGAGATGCAGCAGCCATTGCAGCACCATCCTTCGCCGCAGGACCAAGCCAAGCAGGAGCAACAACAACCACCCGCTGGTGGCTTCATGCCCCAGGGTGGTCCATGGGGCTACGACCCCAATGATTCGTACTACTTTGGCTAAGAAACACAATGTATATCCAGATGATGATGATGATTCTATCACTAGCAGAGTCTCATCTGGCCTCCCTTAATATTCTATTCTCCCCTTGTCGTTTTATTATTACTACAACTACTACTACTACAACTATATGGGTCTTACAACGGGTCTCGAAAACGGGTCTGACACGGATTTTATACTGGCTTTTCATTTATCTTATTTTGGTCTTGTGTTTCTCATAATATGGAGTTTTCTTTTGAACCTTGGCATGGCTGGGTGCGGTGTTTTGTATTTCTTTTTCGTTTCTCTTGTTCCTCTTCACTGTATTTTTCGTATGGGCGGTTACAATGGCGCTTACGGAGTATACAGGGGTTTATGCCTCGGCTTGGTTGGGGACGGGTTTTTTGTGACTCGGAACCTCGATGCCTTGGCTGCATGCATAATGTCGGTCCGCTGGAATTTTGTTCTTGTTCAGTTTCATGGCGTTTCTACAACAAAAAAGTACATGTGGAGATGGCTTTTTGTGGGTTTCTGAGCCTCTTCAGTGTAGACAGTTTTGATAGTGCTAGTTTATTGATACTGTGGGTATCTATTATCTCGTCTTGGCGTCTTCTGTGACTGTCGTAAATATCGTGACTGCTGTGAATATTGTAACTGCTCTGACTATCGTGATTGTTTGTTTGGGTAGTGAAGCAAGTGACGTGTCCAAGGCTGGTTTTGGGATTTTAGTCTATAGAGGGGCGCCGATCAGCAGATCCGATGCCTGCTCGTGATGCAATCCTACATGTACCTACATGCTGCATCCCACATTAATACACACTACATGCTATGACTAGGTACTTGGCCTAGCAGGGGAGATGGAACAAGATAATTGCGTCACACGTGGCCAGCAACCAAAGGGCAATTCATTTTGCTGCTTTTTCTTCCAGGGCACTGGAGCTCCAATGATTGCGTCCCGTGGCTTGCAGTGCGCATGTGGTTCCTGTTTTTTTGGCCAGCACTTTGAATTCAGCTGGGACGCCTACGAAGTACTTGGGTAGTATTTTTAGCACCCTCGCCTTATCCCTTGAGCTCCTTATCTTCTGTCTCTTCCACCGTCGTCATCCAATCCTCAACAATTTTTTTCACCGTCTCCTTTAAGCTTTGGACGAAACGATTCCTTGAGCTTCCAAAGGCATTCTCGAAATGAGTCTAGGACTTTATTAAATTTAGCATCTCCCGCTCTTTTTTTTTTCTATTTCCTTCTTCTTTCTTTTTCCATTTCTTTTTTCTTACTTAGCTCCCTCCACGGTTTTTTGCGATTGAGCTACCAAGGTACCAGCGTTGCTGCGGCTGGGGGCACTAGCGGCAAAGTACCCCTCCAAAAGCTAGAGTGGGATTTTCCAGTTACCCAAAACTCTTTTTTTCAACCTCCCCTTGTCCTTTTTGTTTAAGGCGAAGAGAAGAGATTTGGGCCCACGATGCTGCTATTTCTTCACAGGCGTGAGTGACTAATCCATCGCGGAGGATGATTCTTGGCTTGTCTTGTGTTTTCAATGCTAACGCGTGTTTGTAGCTTTCGAGGCGCTGGCGACGAAGCTTGCGGCTTCTCCAGACGAACGTAAGTCGAACCACCAAATACTTTTCCTACATACCCTATTTTCTATTTTTATTGCTTTTCTACGGTGGACTAACAAACATCTCTCTCTTCAACAGTCAAGTTGACGTTCTCGTTCCTGCTCTCGTATCCGCTGGCCGGAATCCTCAAGCGCCTGCCAGACGCGAAGCCCCTTCAGAAGAACCTCTTCATCATTTTGTAAATTGCGCCACAAGAGAAGAACCTCTGTCCCACCACATACGTCGAGTTCTTGTCCCAGCTGACTCTTTACGAATTTTAACCGAAAATAGCGTCTCCCTCTTCTATCTCGTCGGTCTGTTCGATTTGTGGGATGGCATCGTCACAATCCTCATTAGCGCTGGCGGCGCCTACGCCATCGCGAAATACCTACGTGGCAGCCCCTACATGCCCTGGATCGGCTTCGTCTTCATTATGGGCCACATGTCCGTTAGTCACATCTATCGCCAGTTGGCCAACGACCCGTCCGTAGTCGACATTACAGGCGCGCAGATGGTCCTCGTCATGAAGCTCTCGGCCTTTTGCTGGAACGTGGCCGATGGCCAGCTGCCGGCCGATCAGCTATCCGAGTTCCAACAGAGTCGCGCATTGAAAGAGCTCCCTCCGCTCATCGACTACGCCGCATATGTGCTGTTCTTCCCAGCGCTGTTTGCTGGCCCAGCCTTTGATTACGCCGAGTACCACCGATGGATCGATACGTCCATGTTCGATGTTCCCTCCCAGGTCGACCCTGCGAAGAAGCCACCCGTGCGTAAGAAGCGAAAGATTCCTCGCAGCGGCACTCCCGCTACCATTAAGGCTGTAACGGGATTGGTCTGGATCGGTCTGTTTGTTGCTCTTGGTGGCAGATACAGCCCTACGCTCGTCCCTACCGAAGCATTTGCCGAGCGATCGTTTTTGCAGCGTATATGGTACATTCACATGGCCAGCATGGTGACCCGCTTCAAGTTTTATGGCGTATGGGCTCTGACCGAAGGCGCGTGCATCCTAACTGGCTTGGGCTACAATGGCGTCGACCCCGTTACCGGCAAAGTTTCATGGAACAGGCTTCAGAACGTCGACCCTTGGAGCGTTGAGTTTGCGCAGAACCCGCGAGCATACTTGGCTGGGTGGAACATGAATACGAATAACTGGCTGCGCAACTACATCTACTTGCGAGTCACTCCTCGCGGCAAGAAGCCCGGCTTCCGTGCCAGCATGACGACTTTTGTGACGAGCGCTTTCTGGCATGGCTTTTACCCGGGCTACTATCTCAGCTTTGTGCTGGCCAGTCTGATTCAAACTTCGGCCAAGAGTAAGAAACCCCCCCTTTACGTCTTTTCCTTACATGCATTATGATTGCTAGTTTCTAGATAACTTCTTCAACTGCTGGATACCGGTTTGCTGATATAATTACAGACTTCCGCCGCCACGTCCGCCCCTTCTTCCTCGATCCCATCACCGGCGGTCCTTCTCCTAAGAAGAAGTACTACGACTTTGCCACTTATCTCGGCACCCAACTTACGTTCACTTTCACGACGCTTCCATTCCTCATCCTCGGCTTTGGCGACTCCCTCCGCGCGTGGGCCAATGTTAACTTTTACGCCTTCATTTGGACCGTTGCCGCCATGGTCTTCTTCGCCTCGCCCGGAAAGGTGGTGCTAAAAAAGAAGCTCGAGAGTCGCCAGGGCAAGGCTAGTGCCCGCTTGAAGCGATCCATCAGCAGCGAGAGTCTATCTGGAAAGGAGCCGATCTTGGGTATTTCAAAGCAGCCGGATGAGGATCTTGCAGAGGCTGTGAACGAATTCAAGGCGGAGATTACGGCGTTGCAGAAGAGGAAGACGCGATGAATGAGGATGGGGATTGTGTGATATTTTTGGATACTGGTTGGTATGGAGTACAATTGAATGAGTTATGACTATAGACTTGGTGGGTGTATGGCTAGACAGGGGGAGAGCTGGGATAGTTCTTTGTATATGGACCTATTACTCTTCGTCCAATTTTTTTTCAATCATTTTTAATGGCAGAGTTTTGAATGAATGATACAAATGTTTGATAATTGTATCGGTTTATTTCATCTGCTTTTTTGAAATCTACATCTTTCCAACATGAATACTTCTACTTCTTCATCATCCATCAACATGTGCTTCCAACATGAATCAAATCCTCTCACATCCCAAAAAAATGCTCCTCTCACGTCGTGTCCAACAGAAAACACCAACTAAATACTGAGACGTAGTTTGTATGTTGCATGTTGTATCGTACATAATGTGGCATTTGTAAAATAACTTTCCTCGCATCAGGTAGGTATATATCTCATGCTCCGTGAATAAGTAATAAAATGTAAAAAAAAAAAATATCCTTATGAGGAAATAGAAAATTTTGTGTAATAATAATATTTGGGTTTTTTGAGAAATAAAGAAACGTCATGATAAAGCTTCTTTCTTTCATTTCTTTTTGCGTTACGCATAAAAAGTCGTCTGTATGTGTATATGTGCTGTTCAAAAATAAAGAATCGTAACCTCGTGAGAGTTAAATAGAAAGAAGAAAAGGGTTTAAAAAAAAAAGATTTTCCCCAGAAATTGGCGCCGGAAGAGGAAAAAGAAAGTCGTCATCCCGTCAAAAAAGGTAAATGCTGAAAATGCTCCCGAAAAAAATGTCGCTTTTTCCCCATGTCAAGTTTTGTTATGATGTCTAAGAACTTGAAATTGAAACTCCAGTCAAAAAGAAACAAACGCCCGTGTCCTTTTTATGAATGCCACTGCTGCTTGACGCCGACGACAATGAGAACGATGCACAGGCAGACAATGACGCCGCCAATGATGGACATGCGTCGATTGACGCTTCTCCACCACTTGACCCTGTCGTGAAGGCGCTCCGCGTTGATATACTGCATCTGGGTGCGTGCCTCCGTTCGAAGATCGATGTTGCCGTCGCTGAATCGTCGCTCCGTCATGTCCCGCTCAGGCCTTGGAGGGACTGGCAAGACGGCACCAACCATCCACACTGAAGTTTGTACATGTTAGCAATGAGCGATCAACTTCAAATAGCATTGTAACGACTCACCAAATGGACAAAGAAACCCAAAGACAAACAGCACTAGCTGAAGGTTTCGTTGCAAGGTTCCGAATTCGGCAGAGTCAGCCAGGGATGGTGGTGACCAAAGGCTGTATCGGCTAGCTCGTCTGTCTTGTCGTAAATGCGGTGACCAGATGCTGGATGTCTGTTTCTTGATGCTACGAGCAATGTTTGCAAAAGGGTGTGGCCTGATTTCCATCGAATCGGATTCGCTCCTTCGTCGTTGGGTTTCATGGGGGCGGCGACGGGGGTTGTTGATGTCGGTCGTGTACTGCTCATAGCTGGGGGAGCGGCTATGAGATCCGTCGCGGCGCAGGCTGCTGGTGAATTGAGAAAACATTGACTCGTTGGATGGCTTTGGCGCCAACCAGCGCCGTTCTCCACTACCGTAGTAGACCCTATTTCCAATGTTAGCATATTCCATGTCTAGGAGCCATAAATGATTGCAGCATGTTGCTTACCTCGCCCATGCTGGAATGCCAGCGGTGTAGCTGATGCTAGCATTGCCAGAGCTGCTTGTTGAACGGCTTGAACGGTGGCCCTTTTCTCCGGAATTGTTGGAGACAAAACTGAGACCTCGGGCGCGGGAAGGAAGACGATTCATGCTCTCTAGGTCTGCAAGGCCATCACCATCTTCATCATGGTCGCGGACCAAGCGAGCACTGGGAAGTTGCGCATCTCTGCCATAAACCGGCTGGGGTCGGTCCACAGATCCGTTCCGAGAGTGAGAAGCCATGGCCAGAGCCTCCTCGACACCCAAGGTGGAGAAGCTCCCCGTCTGTCTCAGCTGGTTGAGCGTGAAGACGCTGCTGCGAGCATTGCCAGACATTCGAGAGTGGGAGCGACTTGATGGGTCAGTCCTCTCGCTCTCTGAGAGAACCGTGGACAAGGCAGTGCCCCACGGCTGTGTTCTCGAATTAGCTCGGCGATGGACGGCTTGGCCAGAGCTCGAGGGAGTCGCCGCGTGCCGTCCGTCGAGGTCAATCTGTGTAGACACTCCCACTGATGCATTGCGGTCAGCATCAAAGTTGGGTCTATTGGAGCTGGTTATAGAGTTCAGAGACCCGGTCCTCAGGTGCTCAAGCGATCTGGAGCTCATAACAGTCGAGCTAGAGTGAAGGCGGCCCGATCTTACGGGTCGCAAGGGGGCCACCACCATGCTATCTCTTGAATAGTCAGACTGTACTTGGGAGACGTCTGTGCCGTCAGACATGGTGCGTCGATGTCCGTGGACTACATAGTTGGGGTTTCTCTGCTGCTCCGAATCCGAGTGAGAGTTGGAGTTGGAGTTGGAGTGAGTGTGAGAGTGACCCCGAGATTGACCTGATGTTGATGCGCCATCATAAACAACGTAATTGGGACCACCAGGGAAAAGCGAAGCATTGTCAAAGTCTGACGTAACGGAATTACGAACAGTGTCCGGGCCAGAAGAGCTTTGTGCATAGGTCTTGTAGTTTGTGCGGTCTGACACCGTATTGCCAGTCTTGTTAGACTGGAAGGATGCCTTGGTTGTCAGAGTGAAAGCAGAAATGGGCTCCTGTGGCGCCACAGCTTTTGGAGAAGCAGGTTCTTCTTCAAGAAATGAGGGTAGCCGTGTTGGCGTAGCGTCACTGGTTTCGCTCACGTCTCTCTGGACTTTGCGCAGCCCACCTACCAACCGATAGTTCCATGGCGAGGCGGCAGTGAAATCTTCTTCGGGGATGGATGGGGTGAATGAGGCAGTCGCAGATGTGCTATCATCCTCGGCTAGGGTCGTCAAGGGAGAGCTAGGACGATCCTCGCTGAAGATGCTCGAAGTTTGCTGCGCATAAGAGCCGCTGGAAGCGACAGAGTAATGCGGCGTTGCGTCGGTTTGAGTGGATACAACAGAGTGCTGAGTCGTAGTATCGGTGTGACTAGAAATAACAGAGTGATGCGTTGTTGTGTCGGTGCGAGCAGAAACAACAGAGTCGGTGCGAGGCCTGGTGGGTTTCAGGGGAACGAGGGAGAAGGTCTTGTTGTCAGAATTCAAGTTGATGTCGACGAATCGCTTGGTGCGACGCTGGGCAGGGGCTGTGGGCTGAATTTCAGGAGACGGCGGAGCTGTCAAGGTCCTCAATGACTGCGACACCACAGACTGAGACCGAAATCTACCACGCTGGGGCTCGGTAGGAGAAAAATCGGGTTTTTCGGTGGGAGCAAGATCAGGGACATCACCCAACTCGACGCTTGTATTCCTGCGTCTAACCGGGGGACGTGACGGGCCGGCAATGGTCGAGCCTGACGATGGAGGACTTGTCGCTATCGGCGATTCATCTGCGGAATGGATTTCGACATTGTCTACAGACGACCCGGCGATGGCTGCAAGATTCAGGCTGGATCCGCCGCTGAGTCGAGTCGGCGTGTAGGGCACAAGTCGAATCTGAAGCTTGTCGCCCTGGGAGGATCGCTCGGAGTCGGGCGAATCGGGCATCCTCTGCTCACTCAGCAGGAGAGCTGCCTCATAACATTTGCCCAACTAATCAATTCGAAAAAATGGTGACGAGAGAATATCGATGTTCCAGGACGCGAGCCACTCCAGCCTATACGAGCGTATTAGTCGTGCGGAGGTGGCAATGTCGTATATTTGCTGAGTGGTATTATTTCCGAGAATTTCGATTCGTCGTAGCGGCCATGCCAATCCGGTCCTCACACAGAACAGAAGAATTGAATGGTCAAAAATTCGAAGAGGGGAAGAAGAATCAGAAAAATGATTGGTCGCGCAAGTATCGGCGGCTATAATTTTCGCAAAAAGGGCAGATGAAATAAAACCAATGAGAATCGAAGTGAAGGTTGGTAACCAGAAAAATTAGCAGCGGGCTGGGAGTCGCAAAGAGTCGCAGACGAGCCACCAAAAAAAGAAGATAAAGAATGGAAGAATTAAATATTAAAAATAGGACGGTAGTATCGAGGGCAATTAAGTTTCGATTCGTCAATCCTCAAGGACGTTGCAGAGTCAGCTGCGAGATGCAAGCCAAGCGCGCGTGCGTAGTCCGAGGATGGGCAAGGCAGGAAAAAAGAGCGTACGGGTCGGCGATTCGAGAACGACTGACTGGAAAGAGTGTGTGGAGGTGGAAGCGAAAAGAGAAGAGCCTTTGCCCGGCTGTGCGATGCGGCCCGGGGGGGAGGCCCATGAAAAAGGGGAGCGGCCGTGACGGTGCTTTGGCGTGGCCTGGCTGCAGCGCCGGGGTGTTTTCTGGAGGCTCCGTAAATGGATGCTTGACCCGCAACTCTGTGCTACTCCCTGGGGCCGCTAGGAGGCGGTGATACATTCATGCAAGGCGGACGGTGCGATGTCGAGACAATGGCGAAGGGAGCATAGCATGACTGTGAGTCTCGCAGAGTTGAGGTTGTCGATGGTGGTGCAGATCAAGTAAAGCAAAGGCGGTATGAGGTAGATTGGGCGTGACTTTTTCCTTCATGCAATTGACGGGCAGAATTAAGGTACCCTGCTCTCGGCACGATCTTACAGCAAATCTCAGGTACCGCAGTATTTTAGCAGTGCGAACATACGAGCGAGTGACTTCTTGACCGCCTATACAGAGTTTATGGGGATGGAGTTCTCTATCATCACCATCTATCCCTCCAATCTTCTCTTGCCATCTCTTCTCTTCTGTCTCTCCCCCTTGCGTACAACTAGCTTTCTGGTAAACAACAAAAAGAATCCCGCGATACCTGTGTTTTGCGATGAAAGCAGAAAAACAACAGAAGAGAAAAATAGTGGCCCCAGCGGCTGGCCCAGCCGGGTCGAGTTTAATGACGGGCTAGACAGACGCAGATGCAGGGGCCTGTTTACGTCCACAGCGCGAATAGATAGAGCGCGCAGAACCACCCAAGCAGAGAAGCGCCGCTAAGCTGCTGCAGGGCAATGCAGGTCCAGGTCCGGGCTGACGATGCAATGCAATGCGATGGACGATGCGCCTCAGCGAGAGACAAAACAAGCAGAAAAACAAGAGGCGGGTGAGTCGAGGTGAGGCCCTTTGGCGATGGACGCGGTCACAGAGACTGGCTGGCGGGTTAACCAGATCTGTCTCTAGCATCGTCTAGCATTGAACTTAACGGCAAGCTACGACATGTAAGATTTCAGGCACCAAAGTGGCTCCGGCTCGATGGCCTCTAGCGGAACTGTGCCTGGGATATCCGTGCTAGACTAGCAAACTTTCAGCATTGACGACGGGCTCAGTTTAATTGAGCTTATGGACTTGCAGCGTGGAACAGGTTTGCGGCGACGAAGCAATCTCGAAGCCCGTTCCTGAAAAGCTGGAGAGCTTGCGCTCGGATCAATCGCGATTCCAAGGCTTTCGTCGCTCCGTCTCTTTGCGGTATTAATTTACGGAGCTGCATCTCCGTTGCGCTGGGTGATTGAGCAAGCGAGTGGCGCAGGCGCTTTGCCCTTGCATATCTTGAAATTACTAACGTCCGCTTATGGCTGGTGATACTGTATGCACATGCAAGAGCAAGCAGTAATATGCATGCAAAGATATGCACAGATACAAACAAGTGAGCTTCAGGACGCTCTGCTCTGGACTGCTCTGCTTGGTCCTGACATGCCGTACCCCTTGCAGAGACGCCCGCTTCGATGGCAAGCGCTCAGCCCAACAGTAGTGCTATGCTATCTTGCTCCATAGATAGCATGCAGGAGATGATACCAGCTCGTTGCGTATCAATGGAGTTTTTCCAAGGGAGAACGAGTGAGCGAGTGGATGGTGCGCAGCCGATTGGCAAATATTGGATGGACAAGAGCGCGGGTCTTATGCACGAACACATGGACGCCTCAGATTGGACGCTCGCGGGAGACGCTAGCCGGAGAACATCTGCCAGCTCTCTGAAGGATGCGATGAAACGACATCCATCGTGATGGTGGTGGGAATATTTTTGGGAACCATGTGCAATACAGGCTATTCACCCACCTGAAGCAGTTCGGAAAACGCGGAGCGATAGGGCATGGTGGTCTGCGGCTCCATCGTAGCGTCGATTACGGTTCATTTCCTTTTCTTCACGTCATTGCGCAAGTCGGCGCCGATTCCATCGAGCTACTCGTACTGAGCTGACCAAACACCCCTGGCTCCTATAAACGTTGATTGATATGGAGTACTGTATTACGGAGAACCCGAACCCGCCTAGTGCCCACATTGCAGCACTGACTAATGGGCTGAGGGCCAGGACCAGGGCAGAAGGCTGGGAAAAACTCTCTCTCAGCCTGGTACAAATAAAAAACGAAACAATTGGCGAATCGCAGCACAGGTCGATTAGAGTTTGACTGCCAAAAAAAAGAAGCCAGCATAACAGACGCCAGCCGTAGTAACGAGACGGGCGTTTAGGATCAAATAGCCCTAGAGCTTAGCACATGGCACTCGCATTGAGTTCGATTAGAGCCGCAGTAGGGGCATTAAGCACTGGCTTGAGGGTGCATGGAGATAGTTGTATAGAGTACATGTACCTTTCTAACCTGGACTAACACATGCTCGATCGTGTTGCTAGTGCCATCTCACTCCGATTCAATGCTTCCATTGTCTTTTAGCTCAAGACTCCAAAATCGCATTATCTCATAACTGAATGCCTTTTTTTTACTTGTTTTTTTTTTATCGCCGCATCCAACAGACTTTTGCGCGTAATTACCTCGTAATTCTCACCGTAAATAAATAGCTAATGCTGCTGTAGTAGTTCTCCTCCCGCTTATTCAGGGTAGCTGGATTTTCATTCCCCTCTTTTTTTTGCATGCAGCTTCATTCGCTCTTAAGCTCTCTCCTTGGCGACTGGCGCGCGGCTGTTTGGGTTAAACGCTCCTCCTGCTCTGCCCTGGATATCGCCTCACACGCTCGTTGATACTGGGATATACGTTTCACCTTGTAAGAAGCCGCAGTTGTGGCTGTCTGCGACTTTGTGCTGCATATTGCATTGCATAGTACATACCACCTTTGCGGTGAAACTCTCCACCACCACCACCATCACCATCAAAGCCTCGTAAGATGGCTCCTCCACCGTCTGGCTCGCTCACCGAGGCCCAGGCCTTTGGCCTCCTGGTAAGCCAATAGTCCAAAACTCTGTTTCGAGATGATACATCGGTAAACAACAACCGCTGATCACTTTATTATGCTTTTTTTCTCCAAAATAACAGACGGCGTACACCTTTGTCTACGTTCTCCCGTTATACGCCTCCTCCAAGACGAGAGCCTCTCCAAACCGTTCAAGAGACGCCCCCGAGGCCATCCGCGCCAGGATCTTGACCGTCTCACTCTCCACTACTGCATGCTCTCTCGCCACTTTTTTCATCCTGCCCTATGTCTGCACCACCACCACCTCTGGTAGTGGCAGTACCTGCAGCCCGCTGCGTCTGATGGGCTATTGGCCGCCTGGCCTGATTGAGACGCTCAAAACATGCTTTCTGACGGGGGTGCTGTTTATCGGTCCGCTATACGAGTGCCTGTTTATCGACGGCGTCTGGAGAGAGTGGGTGTATGGCCTTGAGCCTCTCCGGCACGTCTGGGCTGAATGGCCTGCATGGCGAAACTACGTTGCTGTGAGTGTCTCTTCATCTCATCTCATCTCATCTCATGCCATGCCGTGCCCCCCTGGCAACCAACGAGATGAGCTACCCCAGTTCTCAGACGATAACCCTGGTTCTACCCATCCTGGTTGTTTTTGATACTTATACGTTTTTTTTCTTGTTTAGGGCCCCGTCACTGAAGAATGTCTGTTCCGTGCTGCCGCCGTCCCGCTGCTGCTGATGGCAGGTTCTAGCATCAATAGAGTCATCTTCTTGTCCCCCGTCGTCTTCGGCCTCGCTCACGTCCATCACTTTTACGAGTTCCGCGTCACGCACCCGGAAACGCCCTTGGTGGCCGCCATTGCCCGCTCCGTCATCCAGTTCACGTATACATCCCTCTTCGGCGCTCTGGTAAGCTTCCTCTTCCTGCGGACGGGGTCTCTGCTGGCCGTCATTCTCGTCCACGCATTTTGCAACTCCATGGGCCTGCCTCGCGTCTGGGGCGTAGTTGAGCCGTACTGGTTGCCGCAGGCGGATGCTTCAAAGCCGAGACATGCGATTTTGTGGTCTGGGATTTACTACGTGCTGCTGTTTGGTGGTGCGTTTGCTTGGTGGAAGAATCTTTATACTCTAACTGAGTCGCCGCTTGCTCTGGCAGTATTCTAGCGTAAACTTCTTTTTATTACTGCCTTGTCCAACCTAACTTATGCATGATGAGCTGGTAAACCCCAGCTTTGAAAACAAAATATCAACATGACTCCTATGGGCATGCCCGCTGTAACCATCTGATAACTCCCAATCGAGGCCTCATATTAGCATTATCCTGAGATTTTGATGTTGCTCTTCCATGTCTTGCGCAAATCTTGCTTATTCAGCTCGCATAACTATACATTTTCTACATTGTCCGTCTCAAAGGCGAGGCTCTAGATCCTCGTATCCCTGCTAAGACTGCGTAATGAGCCTTCTATAGAATAATCATCGTCCCCAAGTGGTCGGCGGTATCGTAGAGTAGACTGGTCCCGGGCTTCGCTTCCGACTGAAGGTTCTCTCTCTTTTCCCTTGGAACCCGTGCTTCCTTCTGCCATGGCATCGTCTGGGCCTCTAGTGTTCTTTTTCCTAGGCCATAGACTGGGCAGGGCAATCTGCTGGAATCGTGGCTCTACGGCCCGTTCGTCAAACCACCTGTGCAGCCGTGACTCAATAAGTTGTGCGATTTTGGGCACGTCTTGTAATCGTGAGCGGCTTCCAAGCAGACTCCTGATGGAAAAGTCTAGCCTGTAGTCATCCAAAAAGTTGAAAGCCATCATAGTCGGCGTCGACTGAGAAGGGTTGCTCGGCAGGAATGATATGGATAATGTTCCGCTGAATCGCACAACAGAGACGGACAAGGCCACTGGAAGAACTGCAGATAGCTTTTTCGGGTAGTTGAGGAGAAGCTTCGTCTCGACAGCCATGGTGAGCATGTCGCTTAGATCCACGTCCATGCGAGCCTGGAGGCGTGTGCCATCCCGAGCTGCCGTTGCGGGATCGAACTTCACGTGGCTACCCAGGCTGATGCCGTCTTCGTCGACAGGGATGATGCGGCAGTTGCTTAGGATGGGAAACTCTTCGCCGAGGCTGAGCTCTGTGACTCGAATCTCATCCACAAAGTCGGGCCGGGAGGTCCCGTTGAGGGTCTTTGTGAGTGAGTTGAGGATGGCATCATCGTGCTGTGCGTCGCTGCGGAACTGGGCGATAGTCTGTGCTATCAGAACGTTGAACCAGTCCAGACTTTCTGGCTGATGACTGTCGACATTGTAGTACGTCTTGCTCAGGATGGATCCGATGGTCAGTGTTGGGGGGCTCCTCAGGACGGTTGACTTCTTCCGGTTCAACGACTGGCCATGGCGCTGACTTGGGGAACGCAGTCTTAGCAGAGATTGCTTGTGTGCC
This sequence comes from Trichoderma evansii, assembly GCF_050947405.1. Lineage (NCBI taxonomy): Eukaryota > Fungi > Ascomycota > Sordariomycetes > Hypocreales > Hypocreaceae > Trichoderma > Trichoderma evansii. The sequence continues at coordinate 178,150 of NW_028145175.1, forward strand.
AATGTCCTGGACCTCCGCTCTGTGGCCCGTAGTGATGCGGCTACGTCAGGTGATGGGGCATCGCCGAAGATGAAAAATTTGATAAAGACGGCCAAGATGAGAACCACAGAGAGCTGGCCTACGATGAGTCCATGTGTGAAAGAGAACCTATTTTCCCGATGAGTATATATGGGTGAACCCAGCTGGTCATCAAGATGAAGTTCTCATAAGATGGACCTGATGAGAGGGGACAGCTTACGTTGGTTCATGCCGCGCAGGGCACGACTCTGTCGACATTATCGGGATAGTGGGAGCTCATTCGCCAGAGTAAAGATGACAATCAATTAGGCGCTACGGTAGCTACCCATTGGTCAGGATATCAGATAGATTGCACCGTCAAGAGGTGAGTTTGATGCTGATTTGTGGTATAAATCGATACCTTAGGTTGGATTTGGAGAGCTTTGGAGAGCCGATGAGCCAATCAGAAGCGGCGATCTACCCACTCTTTTTGGGGATTTTTAGCGGCTAGCTGCGCATACTACCTATGTAGATGAGATGGATGCCGGTTATGGCCCGAGATCCGGCTCTCTTTTGAAGGAAATGTGTAAAGAATGGAAATAGAAACAAAATGTCTTGATTGTAATAAAGACTTATTTTTTGTTATACATTTCTCTACGTGTATCAATTTTTGGCTCATAAATGGATACATAATAAGAATGATGGTAAACCTACTACTGCTACGAGTCTCAAGCATGACTGATATGGTTCAAGAGCACTAGAAAGCTTGTATAAAATGGCTTCTCCATCCCGCTCAACTTTTATTTCATGTTAGTCTTCTTCCTATCCAACTACCTTTTCTATATAAATAGTTCTAGTTCCTCTCGATATAAACTGGCTGATATCAAGTCACAGCTGCGTGCGGAATAGGCACCAGCTACACGATCCAAATAGCACTAGTCTTGATTGGGCACTAGTTTGCACAGCTCCCTCATACCTGTTCTTCCGAGTGAGGTCACTCCCTCCATATCCCGTAACCCGTAACCCGTAACACGTCTCCAGCCGGCTCCAGCTTGTCGATAGGAGCATATCTTAGCTAAACGCTCGCAGATCGCACATCCTCAGCACAGCTTCTGGACCACAACCAGCCTCTTGGTCGCAGCGAGCGAGCCCCAGACTGTGCCCGGAATGATATGATGTAGCCGGCGACCCAGCGATATTTTCGTCATCATGGATGTCTCTCAGGCCGTCTCGGGCTACATCTCCAAGATGATGCTGGCCTCGGGCGATTCTTCATCCTCAAAAATGAAGGTCCTATTGCTAGATAAAGAGACCATTTCCATCGTCTCAACGTCCATCACCCAGTCCGCATTGCTGGACTATGAGATCTATCTCATCGACCGCCTGGACAATGCCGCCCGTGAGAAGATGCGCCACCTTCGGTGTATTTGCCTGGTGCGACCTTCATCAGAAACTATTCAGCTGCTCATAGATGAGCTTCGGGATCCAAAGTATGGAGAATATTACCTATTCTTTACCAACGTAGCGAAGAAGTCTGCTCTTGAGCGCCTTGCCGAGGCAGATGATCATGAAGTCGTCAAGGTCGTGCAGGAGCATTTCGCCGACTACATTGTCATCAACCCGGATCTCTTCAGCTTCAATATGGCTCTCCCGCAACAAAGAATATGGGCTGGTAGCCCAGATAAATGGAATCCTGATTCGCTTCAGCGCTGCTCCGAGGGTCTCATGGCTGTTCTTCTCTCCCTAAAAAAGAAGCCGTTGATCCGCTACGAAAAGAGCAGCTCTCTTGCTACAAAATTGGCTTCTGAAGTGCGCTACCTAATGACAAAAGAAGACCAGCTATTTGATTTCCGCAAAGTTGATACACCTCCGCTGCTGCTCATTCTGGATCGCAGAGAGGACCCGATTACGCCCCTTCTTACACAGTGGACCTATCAAGCCATGGTTCATGGTCTACTTGGCATTAAAAATGGCCGAGTTGACCTAAGCGATGTTCCAGACATTCGGCCAGAGTTGAAAGAAATTGTTCTCTCTCAAGATCAAGATCCCTTTTTCAAGAAGAACATGTTTTTGAACTTTGGTGATTTGGGTGGAACTATTAAAGAATACGTTGAGCAGTACCAGTCCAAGACAAAGAATAATGCCAATATCGAATCGATATCCGACATGAAGCGATTTATCGAAGAGTACCCAGAGTTTCGGAAGCTCTCAGGAAACGTGAGCAAGCACGTTACCCTCGTTTCTGAGCTCAGTCGCAGAGTTGCTGCCGAGAGCCTACTGGAAGTTAGTGAACTCGAGCAGAGCTTGGCTTGTAACGACAACCACGCTTCCGACCTAAAGGTAATTAAAACTCCATCTAATGACTACTTATGATGAAATATTGCATTTACTAATCATTCACGCAGGCCATACAAAAAGTTATTCAAAACCCCAATGTACCGGCAGGAAGCAAAGTTGGGGTAGTAGCTCTATATGCCTTGCGCTACCAGAAGCACCCCTCAAGCGCACTCCCGATGCTCATGGATCTTCTTGTTGCGGCTGGCAATGTATCTCCAAGACAATCGGATCTAATCAAGAAGGTCTTGGCCTATCACTCTTCATTGCATACTTCAGAGGCCCGAGGTGGCATCTCAGACATATTTGACTCAGCCGGCATATTTGCTGGCACAGCAAACCGCTTCAAAGGCCTCAAGGGCGTGGAAAACGTTTATACACAACACAGCTCGCTGTTAGAAGGCACTCTACAGAATCTCATCAAGGGTCGATTAAAAGACCAGCAGTATCCATTCGTCGAAGACAATATCCCTACTAGAGATAAGCCGCAAGACATTATTGTTTTTATGATAGGAGGCGTTACGTATGAAGAGGCAAAAATGATTGCTGGAGTAAACGCTACTATGCCTGGCGTGCGTGTGGTTCTTGGCGGCACAACAGTCCATAACACGACTACGTTTTTGGAAGAGGTTGAGGATGCGGTTTCATCTTGGTCTTGAGAGATTTATAGAATGGATAACAAGATATGAGACGCCATACGGCTATGAACAATTTAATACTTGACAATAATTTAGATCTTATCTTTGGATGTGAGACACGGCTATGTTTAGCAACTTTTGAATCAAGGAGTGCTCAAGCAGAGAAATACGTCATATGCAACTATCGTGCATATGCATGTATAGGGAGCTATCGATAAAAATTATTGCGACACTGCCTCTAGTAATTACCAAGATAGACTGTCAACGCATAATGACTTTTACTGGGGAGTGTACGATATAGGTGATTGACGATATCGATGTGAAATGAGTGCTTTATTGCGTCCACGATCATTTCACTGGCGACCAATCCTTAGGCACCGTCGGTTTGCTACAGTCACAGATAACCATAGGTGCGAAATCATCTTTTTTGAAACACCACAGAGTGCTGCATTGCTAAACTAGATTTTTGCAGAGCCTTCGATGTTGTCGTTATAGGCGGTGGCCATGCCGGCGCCGAGGCATGCGCTGCTGCTGCGAGAGCCGGTGCGCGGACGGCTCTGGTTACGCCCAAGCTCGATAATCTAGGAACATGCTCCTGCAATCCCAGCTTCGGAGGAATCGGCAAGGGAACAATCATTCGGGAGATTGATGCTCTAGATGGTTTGGCTGGGAGGATTATCGACAAGGCTGGTGTCCAATTCCATCTGCTGAACCGTAGAAAGGGACCGGCTGTGTGGGTATGTGATCTTGATTTTTGCCACAAGAGAAGTGCGCTTTGTTGGAGTCTAATGCTAACGTATCGTATTTTGCTGCCATCAGGGTCCACGAGCGCAAATTGATCGGGATTTATACAAAAAGTACATGAGAAGCGAGCTCGAATCATATCCGAACCTATCAATTGTCCTCGAAAGCGTCTCGGATATCGTCTTGTCGGAGAATGAAGGCTCTACGGAGGGATCAAAAGGCGCCATTGCTGGTGTCCGATTAGAAAACGGCGAAATCCTACAAACCGGAAGAGTAGTCATAACTACGGGAACATTTCTGGGAGGTGAAATCCATATTGGGCTGGAGGCATACCCAGCTGGCCGCATCGGAGAGGCGGCTACAACGGGCTTGAGCAAGTCACTGCGGGACGCTGGCTTTCAGTTGGGACGACTGAAGACGGGAACTCCACCGCGACTTGACAAGTCATCTATCAACTTCGATATACTCCAACGACAGTTTGGTGACGACCCTCCGGCTCCATTCAGCTATCTGAACACAGAGGTGGCCGTTCGAGACCAACTTACCTGCAGCATCACATTTACAAACGACGCTTCGCACAAGATCGTTCAAGACAATCTCGATAAATCCATTCACATTCGCGAAACCGTCAAGGGCCCAAGATACTGCCCTTCATTAGAGTCAAAAGTCATTCGATTTGCAGACAAGGAACGCCACATCGTATGGCTTGAGCCAGAAGGCTTCGACAACCCAATTATATATCCTAATGGACTATCCATGACAATACCCGCTGAAGCGCAAGAGCAAGTACTGCGCTCAATACGAGGCTTGGAGGAAGTCAAGATGCTGCAGCCTGGCTACGGAGTTGAATACGACTATGTTGATCCTCGAGGCTTAAAGTCTACTCTTGAAACAAAGGCGATTGATGGACTTTATCTAGCAGGACAGATAAACGGCACTACAGGCTACGAAGAGGCTGCCGGACAAGGAATTATTGCCGGCATGAATGCCGGTCGATCTGCTCTGGGATTACCTGGCGCCTCACTATCTAGATCTGATGGCTACATCGGTATCATGATTGATGATTTAATCACCAAAGGCGTTACAGAGCCCTACCGCATGTTTACATCTAGGAGCGAATTCCGGATGGCGGCCAGAGCGGATAATGCCGATCTTCGACTGACAGAAAAGGGACGAGAGTGGGGCGTTGTCTCTGATCACAGATGGACTGTCTTCTCAGATGAGAAGCAGCAGATTCTAGATCTCACCAAATCATTAGGTGGCGTATCTCTGTCACCAGATGAGTGGATGCAAGCAGGATTCCAAGTGAAGAGAAGCTCTCAGCGCCGCACTGGTATCGACATGCTGAGGCTCTCCAACACTGGGGAGCGGATCCAGCTGGACCAACTCAGCTCAGTTGTGCCCGAGATCCTCAACTACTCGCCGCGCATTCGAGAGAGAGTTGTCATTGAAGCGGCTTATGCTCCTTATATCAAGATGCAGGCAGCCGAGCGCGGGCAATTTGTGAATGATGAAAACATCCGCCTCCCGCTGGACCTGGACTACGATGGCATCCCAGGACTAGCTTTGTCAGAAAAGGAAGTTCTTAGGAGGACACGGCCCGAGACCCTCGCGCAAGCTCGCCGTGCAGAAGGTGTAACCCCTTCTGGATGTATTCGATTGCTTGCTTACATTCGACGCCAAGGCTCATCATCTACAGGGGCCGCGGCGCTTCTTGGGTCGGAACGAAGCCCATTGGAAGCTCACTTGCCATGATTAAAGCAAGGCTTTTTTTTTACTGGGAGCTGAATTATGCGGTGCCTTTTTCTCCCTTATTCTTAGGGGCATGCTTATTATGAAGAAGAGATTGATACGGAATGGCTGTAAATATTGAGGCATATAAAAGTCTTGTTCATACCGCAACTCAAGGGCTAGAGATAGACTCATCATGTAGCATAACATACCCTCTGTACACTAAAGTATGATATCGAAACACTGCACCAATCGGCGTTTTATTCTTGCTTAACCTTTATACCAATCCTACACCGGCTTTTACACACATGCATCATGTAATCCACTCTGCTGTCAGACGGTATGTTGCATTGCATCCGGCCGTCAGCCTTGAAGGTAAAAAAGTCGTTCCTCTCACTCTGAGTTTTGAATCCTACGTAAGCAAACGGGTTCGGACAGGCTCGGGATTCTCAGCAGCGGTCTTTGTGTAGATTCAATCCTTGCTAGGCATCGATGACGAATTATCCGTCAAGTTGTATGCATTTAAGACGGGTTTCCAGGCTCTTATATACGTATTAGCAGGCAGTAACATCGTAATCAAGCAGCGACAATAAGGTAGTTGACGGACGCTTATTGCTAGCCTGCCAGTTAGAGGATTTGCAGAATCTACTACCTAAATTTAGCATATTTGCCGATATCGGGTGTGACTCGATGAGCTGCATAACAGGCCGGCACTAACAAGCTCACCCCACCAAGATTTTCGAGGCTTGGGCCTGGATTGACGAGAAAATTCCAGCAACGCCATTGCTTTTCCCTCATCACCGTGGCGGTTTTGGAAATCCAGAAACCGACCTCGTACAACTTCGACACAGGTTCTAGAGGCGGAAGCGCCCTCGAGCGAACCTCACAATGGCGGACGCAGCAAAAGCCCCGCACACGATTTCCATCCTGGGCGAGCCCAACATCGTCGTCGACCATGCGCTGTGGCCCAACTACATTGTCCAGGATCTGACGGAGAACCTGACCTCGTCGACCTATGTGCTCATCACCGACACGAACCTCTTCGACACCTACGTCCCGGCGTTCCAGCAGCGATTCGAGACCGCCAAGGCGAACAGGAATGCGCGACTGCTCACCTACAAGATCCCGCCTGGCGAGGCGTCCAAGAGCCGGGAGACCAAGGCCGAGATTGAGGACTGGCTGCTGTCGCAACAATGCACCCGAGACACCGTCATTATTGCCGTTGGCGGCGGCGTCATTGGCGACATGATTGGCTATGTTGCGGCCACTTTCATGCGCGGTGTTCGCTTCGTCCAGGTGCCGACTACTCTGCTGGCCATGGTTGACTCATCCATTGGAGGAAAGACTGCGATTGATACACCCATGGGGAAGAACCTCGTTGGCGCTTTCTGGCAGCCGCGGAGAATTTTCATTGACCTCGCTTTCCTGGAGACGCTTCCCGTGCGAGAATTCATCAATGGCATGGCCGAGGTTGTCAAGACTGCGGCTATTTGGAACGAGAAGGAATTTACTGTCCTGGAAGAGTCGGCAGCGACCATTTTGTCTAGCGTTCGCTCCAAGGGCCAGGGCCGCCTGCAGCCCATTAAGGATATCCTGAGACGCATTGTTATTGGCTCTGCTGGAGTCAAGGCCGAAGTTGTTTCTTCAGATGAACGAGAGGGTGGTCTTCGAAACCTGCTTAACTTTGGCCACTCTATCGGCCACGCTATCGAGGCGCTGCTCACTCCCCAGCTCCTCCATGGAGAAGCTGTGGCCATTGGTATGGTCTTGGAGGCAGAGCTGGCTCGATTCCTGGGCGTCCTGCGACCTGAGGCGGTTGCCAGACTCGAGAAGTGCATTGCCTCTTATGGACTGCCTACATCTCTCAAGGACAAGAGAGTCATCAACCTGACTGCCGGCAAGAAGTGCCCTGTGGATGTGCTGCTCAAGAAGATGGGCGTGGATAAGAAGAACGACGGCGCTCAGAAGAAGATTGTACTGCTGTCGGCAATTGGCAAGACCCACGAGGCAAAGGCCAGCTCTGTGGAGGACCGTGATATCAGAATCGTCCTCTCTGACTCTGTCGAGGTGACACCCGGCATCCCCGGCGATCTCAAACTCACCATCACACCCCCCGGATCCAAGAGTATTTCCAACCGAGCTCTGATTCTCGCAGCTCTCGGTACTGGTTCTTGCCGAGTCAGGAACCTGCTTCACTCAGACGACACCGAGTTTATGCTTTCTGCAATTTCCACCCTTGGAGGCACTTCTTACTCATGGGAAGAGGGCGGCCAGCTCTTGGTTGTTGAAGGCAACGGCGGCAAGCTGAAGGCTTCTGATGAGCCTCTCTACATTGGCAACGCGGGAACCGCATCGCGTTTCTTGACCACTGTCGCGGCTCTGTGTGCTCCTACTAGCACTGCCACTACCACTGTTCTGACCGGCAATGCGCGAATGAAGACACGGCCAATTGGGCCCCTTGTCGATGCCCTACGCAGCAACGGCGTTGCCATCGATTACCTTGAGCGGGAGAAGAGTCTTCCCCTGCGAATCAATGCCTCAGCTGGCCTTGAGGGAGGAGAGATTGAGCTTGCAGCCACTGTTTCCTCTCAATATGTGTCTTCTATTCTTATGGCCGCTCCTTATGCCAAGAAGGCCGTTACTCTGCGACTGGTTGGAGGCAAGCCCATTTCCCAGCCTTACATTGACATGACCATCTCCATGATGAAGTCTTTTGGCATTGAAGTTACTCCTTCTGCGACTGAGCCGGACACCTACCACATTCCTCAGGGCGTCTACAAGAACCCCGCCGAGTATATTGTTGAGAGCGACGCCAGCTCTGCTACCTACCCGCTCGCAGTGGCCGCCATTACCGGAACTACCTGCACCATTCCCAACATTGGATCCAAGTCTCTGCAGGGTGATGCTCAGTTCGCTGTCCAGATCCTCAAGCCGATGGGATGTGAAGTTCACCAAGACGACTACTCCACCACCGTCACGGGTCCCAAGGGTGGAGCCCTCAAGGCTATTCCAAGTGTCGACATGACGACTATGACAGACGCTTTCCTTACGGCTACTGTTTTGGCTGCGGTGGCGACCGGAACCACCGAGATTATTGGAATTGCCAACCAGCGAGTCAAGGAGTGCAACCGTATTCTGGCCATGAAGGACCAGCTGGCTAAATTTGGCGTGCTCTGCAATGAGCTTGAGGACGGTATTCAGATTATCGGCAAATCTAGAGATAGCCTGGTTACACCCACCGAGAGCATTCACTGCTACGACGACCACCGTGTTGCCATGAGCTTCAGTGTCCTGTCACTTGCGGCTCCTGGCCCTGTCTTGGTCACTGAGCGAGTGTGTGTTGGCAAGACCTGGCCTGGTTGGTGGGATGTCTTGGCTCAGTCATTCAAGGCGACGCTGGCTGGTGTTGATACCGAGAGCAGCCGCGAGACTAAGCCCAAGACTTCTGCTAATGTTCAGCGCTCCATCTTCGTTGTTGGCATGAGGGGAGCTGGAAAGACAACTGCTGGCAAGTGGGTTGCAAAGACTCTTGGCTGGAAGTTTATCGATCTGGACCACGAGCTGGAACGACGAAGTGGCACGACCATTCCGGAGATTATTCAGGGCCCCCGAGGCTGGGAGGGATTCCGTGAGGATGAGCTGGCGCTTTTACGTAACGTTATTGAGGCCCATCCCAATGGATATGTCTTCTCTTGCGGAGGTGGCATTGTCGAGACCCCGGCTGCCCGCGACGTCCTGAAGTCGTACGGCGCCAATGGTGGCCTTGTGCTGCTGGTTCACCGAGATACTGATCAGGTTGTCAACTACCTGCTCCAGGATAAGACCAGACCAGCTTACACGGCCGAGATCCGGGAGGTTTACGAGCGCAGAAAACCCTGGTACAGGGAATGCAGCAACATGCTCTACTACAGCCCGCACTCACAAGATGCTGCTACATCTGAAATCCCTGACGACTTTTCACAGTTTATTTCAGTGGTCTCAGGAAAGTCCAAGACTCTTCAAACCGTCTCCAAGAAGAAACATAGCTTCTTTGTGTCTTTGACATTGCCTGATCTCACTGCTGCGGTAGACATCTTACCTCGTGTCACTGCTGATAGTGACGCTGTAGAGCTCCGTGTGGATCTCCTGCAAGATCAACAGCCCGAGGCCGTCATGAAGCAAGTGTCATTACTCCGACATGTGACTGGAAAGCCCATCATTTTCACAGTCCGAAGCGAGTCTCAGGGAGGAAAATTCCCTGATAACGACAACGAGCTGCGTCTGGAGCTCTACCGCCTGGCTCTTCGCATGGGCGTGGAGTACATTGATCTTGAGGTGACGTCGACTGATGAGATTATGCAAGAGGTTAGAGATAACCGAGGCAACTCTGTCATCATCACATCTCACCACGACCCTGCTGGTGATCTGTCATGGAAGAACGCATCTTGGATTGCGGCTTACAACAGGGCACTACAGTATGGTGATGTGATTAAGCTGGTTGGCACTGCCCAAAGTGTCGACGACAACTTTGACTTGATCCGCTTCAAGTCTAGGATGCTGGCTGCTCAGGCAACTCCCATCATTGCCCTCAACATGGGCTCTGCTGGAAAGCTCAGCCGTGTCCTGAACGGATTCCTCACTCCCGTCTCGCACCCTGCTCTTCCCTTCAAGGCTGCTCCTGGACAGCTGTCCGCAGCTGAGATCAGACAGGGTCTGTCCTTGTTGGGGGAGATTGAGCCGAAGAACTTTTACTTGTTCGGCAAGCCGATTTCCAAGTCGCGATCGCCGGCTCTGCACAACACCCTCTTTGGTCAGACTGGCCTGCCGCATCATTACCAGCGTCTGGAGACGGACAAGGTTGAAGATGTTGTGGATGTGCTCCGCGCTGCGGACTTTGGCGGTGCTTCGGTTACGATTCCGCTGAAGCAGGATATCATGGCTCACCTGGATGAGTTGACGGATGCTGCCAAGATCATTGGCGCTGTCAACACTGTTGTTCCTGTGGCTGATGAGTCTTTGGGTCGCCAGCGACTGATTGGAGACAACACTGACTGGAAGGGCATGGTTCACGTCCTCCATAAGGCTGGTGTTCAAACTCAGGCTGGTGATGCCAGTGCTGCTATCGTTGGCACCGGAGGAACCAGCCGAGCTGCCATCTTTGCCTTGAACTCTTTGGGTTTCAAGCCCATCTACGTTGTTGGCCGAGATGCCCAGAAGGTTCAGGCTCTTGCGTCGAGCTTCCCGTCCGAGTACGACATCCAGCCTGTTGCTAGCGCTGCTGATGCCGAGAAGCTCGCGAGCAAGCCCGTTGTCAGCATTAGCACTGTTCCTGCCGACAGGCCTATTGATGCGGGCGTTGGGGAAATTCTCAGCGCTGTGTTCAATCCTACTGCTGGTCAGGATCAGAGCAGGGTTCTGTTGGAGATGGCCTACCACCCTCCTCAGACTCCGGTGATTCAGATTGCGGAGAAGGCTGGTAGCTGGACGACGATTCTTGGGCTGGAGGTTCTTGCCGCTCAGGGATGGTACCAGGTATGTTAATACACTTATGGTTTGACGTTTTTATATGATATTGAGACTAACCTGTTCTTTCTTCTGCAGTTTGAGACTTGGAATGGTATCAAGCCGCTCTTTAGCGATGCTTTGGATGCCGTTGTTGGAAAGGAGACGGCAGCTCAGTAGATTTTTGTTGTTGCTGCGATTGCTATGAAGTAGAAAAATAGTATAAACAAAAAGGTTATATATTCTTCGTTTCTTTTGGATGAAGATTGAGGGGACTCGGATCTTCTGTCTTTCCTTTTTCCTATTTAGGACATTTATCAACAAGAGAATGTTGTTGTGCTTGTGTGCTCTATCTATATTTGTGCCTGTGAATGTGTGTGTTGATGGCTTTGAATGACTGCCTTGAATCTGCTGCTACCTCTACTGCCTCTACTACCCCTGCTACCTTTACTAACTCTACTAACTCTACTACGTCTACTGTGCTGTACAAAGCATCAAGAAGCAATATTGCTTCCAGCTGGAACAAATTGCTACCAAAAGCTTCAATGTATATTAAAGAACTAAATCTCCATTGGCCGAAAGAAACAATAGTCAAAGACAAAATATAGTCTATTAATGCTATCTGGCTGCCAAAATTATGTTCTTTGTGCGTGTGTCCGCTAACTGTTGTTATACGCCAGACAATGGTAGTCTGTGCCCAATATGCATTGAGAGTGCGCGCTCTGCCCGAAGTCGCTGCTTGTGCAATGACTTTATTTGAAGCTCAATCAGCTCAAACTTGATTGGTGGGAGCTTTGGGTTGAGGCATCGATTGGCATATGCCATTAGAGTGTTCATCAGAGGTAGACTCAGTCTAGTCTATTGGAAAGTGCATACTGGCGTGGTGCTTTCTGAAGCGTGTGTGGTTGGTGATGGGTTCCAAGCATTAGGTCGGATGGGCCTCCTCAAAATGAATTGCAGACTGTAATGGCCATCATTGACAACGATGACTGTGCGAGCGACAGCGAAAGGTAGAGAGGAAGTAGTAAGAGCCATAGCTGTAATAGACGCAGTAAATGTAGTAGCTGTAGTGGATGTAATAGAAGTAGTAGATGTAGCAGATGCAGTGGAAGTCTTTTTTGGAGTGCTTTATGAAAGCGACCACGCAAACGGCATATTAAATCCGTATGCTGGTGCGCTGGTGGTTGACTCCCGGGTCCAACACCCTCGGACCCGCAGATTGCTCCATCCTCTCTGGCAGGAAGATATATGCTGGTAAGAAAGGCTTCATGTCGTTGTAATAGCTATAAGTTGAAGAAAACATGTAGTAATCGAATGTTTGTCGTATACCCTGCGCGGCGATACGGTGAAATCTTCGCGCCTCAGAACTCCAAGCTCTCCCAGCAGCCGTAAACCATTCGCGTTGCTCTTGTAATATGACTATTCCTTTCCAATTGTCTCCCTTCAAATACATATGCTCCGAAGTAGCCTCAAAAAACGTAGAAAAGCGCGTCGTATATGCCTTGAATCATTCATGACCGTGACGAAAGTGTAGCCCGCCACCATCAATTTCTTCTCGATCACAACAGGCGTTTCCAATCAGAAAATGCCACAAATGGTGTATTGAAGTGGCAAAAGTAATTGACACCTTGCTTGAGTATGGTATTGGCGTTGGGGTTCATCTTCAACTTCTGTCCGTATTCGCCCATATGCCTAATAAACTCAATTTCGTTGTTAATAATCCCACCTCGAGATTCCGCTTTGTCAATACAAGGAACTGTCTTGTAATCGAGGATAACAAAGTTCACCCTTGAACCGCTTTGACTTTTGATACTGTAGATTTTCTTGGCACGAGCTGTTTTGGATAGAGCTGTTGGCCTCGTTGAGTCAGAGCCAAGTCTTCCAGGCGACCCTGGAAAAGTATGTCGGAGGTGGAGTACTCTGTGATGGGTGTGCCAGGGATAATCTCTTGTTGGCCCAGCGGAACAGATTGGGCCGTTCTCTGAGAGGATCATCTTGAGTGCCGCAATATATATAGGCATCAAGGGTTGCATTATAGGAGGAAAATCGAGCTATTTGACATGGGCGGCAAATGAAATAGCCTGGGTCTTGGTCATTGTCTGAGTATTTCATGTAGAGGAGGCAGACCATGGCCACTCTTAAATAGTAGAGTGCAGGAGGCAAGTAACACAACACACAGGTGAATGTAAACAGCCAGCAGAGTTACTTGGCGCTGAACGCTATTGTGAACTGAGTTTGAAGCGAATTAACACAAACACTGCTATTGCCACCCCATAGAGCCGCGCGTTGCCATGCCTAAAGCTTGAGGCTGATGTGTAGTGAATTGAGCTGGCACAGACCGTCTTGTGTTACCGTGGATAGAAAGATTGTAGCCAAGATGTTGATGAAAGAGCTGAATCTGGATAGATTGGATGCAATAGAGGTAATAGTGATAGTAGAAGCAATAGCGATAGTAGAGGTAATACCGATAATAGGGGTAGTATCATAGATATCTACTATTTGCATACCTACCATTATCTTCTATTATGTTCAGGCTGTCCAAGATATTGACCCTATAAGTGTTCACATGTCTCTTGGTAACACAAGAACTACTGTACACGGGTGATGGCAATAATGTAAAATTTTCGAAGCTATATTTTATTTTCTCTATACATTTGTTTCGTGAGATATGTTAAGAGAAAAGCTCAATATTATCGTGACAGGCTGAGTAGTAGCCCGAGGGACATGCTAGGCAGTATATCTTGATGGATGAAATTATTCTTGCTTAAATTAAATGGCATATTTAACATAAAGGCCACCCGAAAGCTGTTTGCATCACAGTTGCTCATAGTTGATAGGAAATCCGGGGTATGGTACCGTTACGTTCTTTAAGGTACTCTGCGGGCGTCTGATGTGGAGCTTCTCTTTTAAATTAAGAGGCTCTCGAACCAGGCGCTAAATCCCTGAAAGTCTCTAAGTTTCTTGTCCCTTGCATGGGACTCTATGTGAAGCCGTGGGGTTTAGCATGCTAATATCCATACAGTCTAGCCTCACCTAGGCAACCATCGATCGAATAAGCCGCATAAGCCGAGGCGAACACGCCGCTGGCGTAGATTAGACAACATATACATAGTTATTTCAACGGCAGTTATTGTTGGATGAAGCTTGTCTCTTGCCATGGATGTCACAAGCGAACGGGCACACTTAAGCTTAGTTGTGATGTGTATTTTGAGGGCTGAATAATGACCTCGCCCAAGTTACATGTATATAATAGACTCACGAAAGGAAGAAGAATATTTACCAACATGACTGTAGGCCTTGTTTTATACTGCATTCACAGCTATTAAACTAGATAGTTATTCACAAATGGACGCAGCTTATGCCTGCCAAGAACAAGCATCTGAGTCGAGAGGCGGGGAATGAATGGGGTTCTTGCTCCATCGAAAGGATCACCCAGCATTCCCCTCTTACTAGGCGCCAGAAAGACATTGCGATGTGACGGGCGCTGCGACGTTGCAATGAACCAGGGCCGGCCGGCGCTGGACTGCCGCGATGCATGTACCCCAGCTTTGCCCTGCATCGATCTCAGTCATTGCTGCTCTTTATGCAGTGATCGCCGTGGTTCCTTGCGAGGCTGACTCCGTTCCCCGCGCATCGGCGCCCATCCCGAATATCGCCATCGCCGGTTGTATCATTTCGGCAGTTGGAGAAGCTGGAATCGGCCCAGCTGCCTTTATTAATCACCATCCTCGCTCTTTTCTCCATAAACGCCCTGTGTTGATTGGGCCGCTTGGAGAAGTGTCTAGCAAATCGCTCATCTTCGGACCTATTCACATCTACATCTTGGCGTTGGTGTTTAAATCCACGAGACCTTTAACTAATGTGCTAGTTCTGCTCATGCGACCACGAAATCAGCATGTAGTTCGGTTGTTCCCTCTGTGCCTCTTTCGCTGAACTTTTGGCCTAGCTGTCAGGTTTTTTTTCTGGTGTATTCTTTCTGTTCGGCAGATTATCGTAAAGTAGCGTAGACTCCCATTTATCGAGTGTCAAGATTCCAGTCTGCCAGATGTGATAGATGAAAACTGAATAGACTGGATAGTCGGCTGACTTTTAAAACCTACTATACTTTTCAGGCTATTTAGTTGATGAGCTATGAGGGCTCCAAGTGCTTTTTTGGGCTAGATTCATCTTATGCGTGATCTCCTGCTAAGTCTCGAAAAGGCAGTTTCTCATGTGCTCTAAATGAGCCAGGGCGAATATGGACTAATGGTGCCGAAAGGAATCCAACCTAGTCAGTAGTTTTAGTGGAGCAGTTTCAATTACATGCATCTGGAATACGCTTATTTGGCGTTCAACACGCTCGATTTTGATATTCGGCGCTATAGGAGCAAAAGAGATCATCAAGATGCTCATGTGATTTAAGGACTGAAGCTAGGGTTAATACCAACATTGGAAAGGAACAACTCGCCGAAGCTTGTAAATGCATAAATCGTTGTCCCCTCATAGCTGCCCACTTTATTGAAATTTGGAATCAGTAAAGTAAATGCACATCTGAACTGGGCTGTCATGTCTAGAATAGACTAGTAGACGGAGATGTTGTCGGCCTTATATATATTATATTGAGGGATTCATTACCTTGTTGCTCACGATGTAACATACGTAGTATCATTCTTCGATAATAGTATCTAGATGTAGTTTAGCAGATGTAGGAAGGATGCGGAACTACATCCCTGAACGACTTCTAATGGCAGTTCATGCTCTCACATCGGGTTCATTAGTTTGTGGACTTCGGCTTTCTCTTTTAGGATAATGGAAGTTGTCTCATGACTTTTCTGAAATACTCAGGTATCAACTATGAATATATAAAGGCAATATCAGTTTCAAGATAATGACTTTTAGTTGAGAGTCTTCAGCACTGAGGCCACTCCCAACCAGGTTCAATCAAGATGAAGACCTTCAGTGCGCGCGTTTTTGGCGCCGCTGCCATTGTCTTTTCAGGACGTGCCACATGCACCAATTTCCTGAATCATAGCCAGTTACTTGCCGGGTTCGAAGATCCAGACTGGTTCGAACAGAACATCCCGTTCCTTGATGTTCCCAACCAGCAGATTCAAGATGTCTACTACTATCGTTGGCAGACTTACAAAGAGCATCTCACTTACACTGGTGCTCAGTATGGATACATGCTCAGCGAGTTTCTAGAACCAGCCAGTTATGGTGCGCCATACGGAGGTATTGTAGCCGCCGCAGGGCACCATATTATAGAAGGTCGATGGATGCGAGATCAGGAATACGGCAAGGATGAGGTAAATTACTGGTTGGCTGGCCCTGGGCAGTTTAGCAAGCCGCAAACCGACGAAGACAATCTCGACACCTCTGATTGGGCACACGAATACAGCTTTTGGGCAGCCAGCGCCGTGTGGCGCCAGTATCTTGTAACTGGAGATGCAGACTTTGCCACCAGCCAGTTGGATAATCTTGTCAAGCAATACCGAGGCTGGGACAACCATTTCAACTCGTCTCTTGGACTCTATTGGCAAGTTCCCGTCTGGGATGCCACCGAATGCACAGCCGCCTCCTACCAAACGAGTGATCCTTATCATGGTGGTGCTGGATACAGACCTACTATTAACGGATATCAGTATGGAGATGCTCGGGCCATCTCGTCCTTGGCCACCCTCATGGGAGATACAGCCTTGGCCTCTGAGTATACGGGCCGGGCCAACGCTCTACAGACTGCAATTCAGAGCCATCTTTGGGATAGCCAGCGTCAATTCTTCATGCATATGCAACGGGACAACAACCCCTCGGAGCAGCTGCTGACTACTCGTGAGATTATGGGTTACATCCCGTGGATGTTTGATATGCCACAGTCTGCTAATATAGCCGCCTTTTCCCAGCTAAAGGACCCTCAGGGCTTTGCGGCCACTTATGGACCTACTACTGCTGAACGACGAAGCCCGTATTATATGGACAAGAATGCAAGCTGCCTTCAATGGGATGGTCCATCATGGCCATACGCCACCTCACAGACCCTGACTGCTGTGGAGAATGTGCTTCACGACTATCCGTCACAGTCATATATTTCTGCGTCCGATTACTTTACACTTCTTCTTGGCTATGCCTCCACTCAGTATAGGAATGGCATCCCGTATGTCGCAGAAGCTCATGATCCCGACGATAATTCATGGATGTACGACACCTATAATCACAGTGAAGACTACAACCATTCGACCTATATCGACAATGTCATTGCTGGACTCCTTGGTCTACGCGCACAATCCAACAGCACTCTAACTGTCGACCCTCTTGTGCCGTCCACATGGGATTACTTTGCGCTGGAAAACGTTGCGTACCATGGGCATAATGTTACAGTCGTATGGGACAGCTCTGGCCAGCGCTACAACCAGGGCTCAGGTCTGAGGATCTTTGTAGACGGGGCTCTCGCGGGCAATCGCGATACAATAGGGTTGATCACTGTCAACGTCGGCAGCACAGTTGTCCAAACCATTAATTCGCAAGTCAACATCGCAGCCAACAGCCAGCAATTCTCACAGGGGTCAACACCATTCGCATCCTACACCTCACAGTATGATAATGTCTGGAGGGCCGTCGACGGCATGGTATTCCGCACCGCCGTTCCCCAGAACACCCGGTGGACATCTTACCAAAGCCCCAACGCCCAGGACTATTTCGGCGTGGATCTTCGACAGGCGCAAGCAGTTTCCAACGTTCGGCTGTATTTCTATACCGACGGTGGTGGCGTCCAATTGCCCACGAGTTACGATCTCCAGTATCTGTCTGGCAGCACCTGGACCACAGTACCCGGCCAGCAACGCAGCTCAGCATCCGCCGCGTCAAACACATTGACTCAAATCACCTTCCCGACAATTACCACTTCGCAGCTGAGAGTCGTAGCTCCCAACGCCGGTGGTGGAACGGGCTGGGGCCTCTCCGAGTTTGAGGTGTGGACCGCAGCTATATATAAGATACAGAACAAGAACAGCGGCAAGCTCATGGCCGTTCAAAACGCGTCCCTAGCCAACAGCGCCAATATCCAGCAATTCGACGACAACGGCACTCGCGATCATCTGTGGGAGTTTGTCAAGGCACCGGGCGGCTGGTACAAGATTAAGAACGTCAACAGTGGACTCCTGCTGGCCGTGCAAGGGGCGTCAACGTCCAACAGCGCGCAACTCCAGCAGTATCAGGACAGTGGAACTGACGACCATCTTTGGCGAGTGCAGTCAAACAGCGATGGGTATTTCTTGATACAGAATAAGAATAGCGGGCTGGTAGCTGGCGTTGATGGCGAGTCAACGGCTAACAGCGCCAACGTCGTCCAGTTTCAGGACAATGGAACCCCAGACCATCTATGGAGCTTGCTTGCAGCTGTCCCCGCCAGTTGAGATCCAAAGCAAATCTCAGATTAGTATCCGATCAAAGGATAAAGTGTATATATGTAGCTTGTAAGGATAGAGCGTACTAAGAGAATATATGTATATAACTCTGCCAGCAGTATCCAGAATCAGAAAAGTGAGGTTGCAATCAAATATGACATCTGCCCATGATCAAATAGTTGACACGAAAGAAATTTCCATGTCAATTGCTGGCTACTTATAAGTTAACCTGGGAGAGTTGGATGACTCTGGAAGAAATGGACATCTGTTATATACATCAATTGATGTATAGACTAAGCGCTAGTCTAGACACATAGACAATATAGGTAGGTGGTGGAGGGATCGGCGCTTTCCACTTGTGATGCCGTAATATTTGTAAAGATAGGATATTTATGGTATCAGGAGGCTTTGGTATGTTTAGAACCAGCCCTCCTCGAGTTTCGCTTGGTCTGCTTATAATTATTTCAAGTACATGAGGGTGATAACTCGGCGCCCTGCTAGAGTCGCACGCAACGATCCCTCTTCTCAGATTTTGGTCAGCCATTCGATAATCAAGGCCCGTAGCTGTTCTTTATGTCGATTATCAATCTATACAAGATGCGCTGCAAATTAATTAAAATAAAAACCGAAAAAATTCCCGAATATAAACGATTCTTATCCAGCGGGTTTTGCCACCTCGCATCTACCGGAAGCGATCGTCCGGACCCGGACCTGAAAGGGATGGTCAAGTGGGGAGCAAAAAAATAGGGAATCTGATGGCCATAGGCACACAACACTGCGATTGTATTCTGTAAGTTATAATATTGTTGTCCTTTCAAATGCTGCTAATATTTATACTGCTACATATAATTCTCTTACTATATCTCCTTTTACCACTTGTGCCGTAACTAAATGGTTATAACAGAATTCTTTATAGATGCACGGGAAGACATTCTGGGAACTATTTTCTAATAGCTCTAATGTAGTTTTTTTTTCTATGAAATTGGAAAAGGGGATAATATACTATGTTTCAGCCTCAGGCTTTTTTTTATGCCTATGTTTAGAAGATGACCCTTCTGAAAAGGGTCAGATCAAAAAGACCCCCACCCAGTCTAACCGGGTATACTTGAAGGTTAACTCTAAGTAAGCACAAGTAAGCAATCAAATTTCCCTAATTTGTCTACTAAATGTTGCAGAGTATCATTCTGCTGAGCTGACGGTTGAGATTTGAACAGTCAGCTACCTACCTACTGAAATCGGAGCAAGCAAACACACGATACCTTCCTTTCTTTTATAAGTCAATAAACATAGCCTAGTATTATGGTTACTCTATACGGCAGCCCATAAGGCTCAGGGGATGGCGGCCTTGCCGGAGCCTCTCTGGACACCGCAAGACTTGCAGGATATTGATAGAAAAGACAGAGTATAAAGAGGTAGCTTCAACTCTCTGTTAAAACTTGGAATATTGTAGAAGGCACCATCATTCATAACAACACCAAGAAACCCATCTGTTAATCAACTACGCATAAAGTTCAAAATGCTCTTCTCACGAGACTTTATCCCTACTGTCCTGGCCATGGCCATGTCTGTGATGCGTGCTGAGGCCGCCATCGCGATTGGAACCGCTGCGGGCTTTAACGGTATGCTCCATCTTTTTATCCAACTCTACCACTAATATATATCTTCAATTTGCCTTCAAAAACTGACGTTTCGTATTTACTAGTCATGTGGGTTGATGGCGATGACCCTTGCCGCTGGGACAGAATCAATGACATAGACGAGAACCCGTGTAACGTCCCCCTTGCCAACCCGCTCGACAATGGATACAGCTACACGCTGCAAGGCTGCGGTGGCCCTCTGTGGCTGGACAATTCGGATGGTTCTTTCAACAGCAACTGCCACGATGCCGTGGCCAACCTCAATTGCGATGTGCACCGCACCTACATCTGCTCTTAAATGTCTTGTGCATAATGGGTAGATATTTCAAGATATTTTTCAAATACCTATAGGAGCTTATGCACGGAGAAGATATTTCAATGAAGGAAGCGAGATATATGACTAGTTATACAATTTTTAACGAAGGGTATTGAACATATATTAATAGTAGGAAGGATAATAGTAAAGAGGGCCTTAAAAAGAGAACTTCTCTTCTTTTCTTAGCATTTTTACAAATTCTCTAGTCCAATAAAATTGTTTGGTTACAGTTGAGATTCCTAACGTCTCAGCTTCCATAATATTATATACTCAATTTCTCCAACCATTTAAGCAGGAACCCCAGACTTCCGATAAATAGCAACAAGGATCTTGGCAGGTAAATAGAACGGCTACTATAGTAAAGTATAGGCTGAGCATGTTAGTTACAAGAAGCAAGACTTCATGATGATTAGTGTATTTTACGAGGGCTCAGAAGCCAAAATATTTTCATAAATCTAGCAAGGAGGTCTTTGGTATGTTTGGCGTAGAGAGTAGTTGTCTATATAAAGAAACTAAACACCATTCCTAGCACATACGACCATAGGTAGTGGAGAATTCGGGGTCCCGTCTGCTCCCCCATAGGCAAGCCACTAACCGGCAGATTAGTAGTCAGGTGGGTGACCACTGGCGAACACCGGCTGTTGTATGTTTTTATTTTTGCTTTTTTTGCAACTTTGTGATATCTTATTTTCTTTGTTTTGAAAGCACTGCGTTGATGTGCGACACGACTATTAAAGTTGTGTGTGTGGAAGAGATAATAGTGGAGTCTTCTCCAAATGTGTACCAAATCTCTCTCGTAGGTCACCCAATGGGAGGCAGAAAGTAAGAGCTGCAAAAGAAGATTATTACAAAGCTAATGAATGGACATCCACTTATTCGTATTTTGCTTTTGATACACAGTTCATGCTATTACGCAGCCACCAATGCATTCACCGCCGCCAAAAAGGTCAAGTTACCCCTCAGGCGTACATATTGTTGCTACCTCCCTATGCTTTGGAGATAGTGATCAGTCAGGCTGTAGCAAGGTACGTATCTGCTGCAGGGGAAAGGTACCTACATGATTCCTAGAGGATTTTACATTAGCTGACTATCGTTCTCTTTCTCTCGTATACTAAGCCAAAGAGACAATTTGATTGCCACGGGCAGCGAGTGTCGCGATGTTTGCATTTGTAGTAAATGGTTATTAATGAGAGAAGTAGACATTGGCTTCTTGAGAAAAACACTTAACGTGATAACACTTACTACTCAAAGAGTGCCATCAATATTTGAACGAGCATAGATATGATTCGGCGAATTTATACACATTTTTTCGGCAAACCTACACATACTCTTGATTTACAGAGGCAGTAAGTCGTACGATCAACACGCTGCAATCACGTGCGAGTATCATTAATGAACAAAATAAGCTAGTTTGCAGAAATTCATGGAATCAGAATCACCGCACAAGGCAGAGAGCATCGAACACTCAGAAAAGATAAGGAACCGGGCGAGAACTAGAGACGGCGGGACTTTCGAACTTGCTGAACAAAGTTAGCTAGGACTGCAGGCAGCCTTGAAGGATTCTGATTCTGACTCTCTGCGTATAAGCTATGCCTTTTAATGTCTAGATTTCATTAAATATCCCCCTTATAATTTATACTTGGTCAGGTGCTGCATACCTGAACAGGGGTGAACCAACAGCTTTGAGTAGGGTATCATTGATGGCCGTTTTGACCCTTAGCGTGCTGCAGCGGGTGCGAGCCGTAACGTATTTGGGATTTCACCAAGTCTATTATTGAGGTAAGGAAGAAGCCAGTCCAGCGTCAGTTTTGGTGTCGGAGGAGAATGTCTGATGCGCGATGTATAGAAGTGGCGTGCATGTGTTCATGTGCATGTTAAACATAGTGGTGGCCACTCCCTTGGCACCGGTGTCCTTGGTCACAATTCTAGCTACCACTTAGATTGAAATAACGGAAAATGCCTCATAGAATGTGTTTAAAGATGCATGCGATCAACGTTCCCAGAAATTAATTACCAGGGCAGCTGTGGCGAGAAGGAATACACTGGCATGATTGTCGACCTGCTCTTACAGCGAGTAGGTACTTATTCGTACTAGTATGAGTTTGGGATCGTCGGATTTACTGGACGAGACTCTCTGTATGCTTATGTAAATTTTTTGCATAATTGCAATACAAACCCGAAGACAGAAGATAGTCTTTTGCTAGTAGGGTCCATGTCTTCAATTTGTCCAAGCATCTCATTCCATTGAGAGATGCATTCTTATAAAGCGGCTATTGGAAATTGACGCAAGAATACTGTATCATAGACAATAGGCACTCGCTGAAATACCTAAAAATAACTAGCGAATCATAAAATACTTGGCGTGATGATGAAATGGTATTTGTTGGGTGATACTGAGCAGCCAATAACGGGCAGGCCGTCGCAATCAACACGGAGATCCCGTTTTGCTGCGATCCTAAAAACAGTTTATCCCGTATTTCGTTTCTCGATATGAGCTGCCTTTTTTGATTAGTTAAACGGATCTGCTACATACCGAGACGGATTCAACCTATCATCAGCCGTATATCAATCTTTCATTGCAGGACACTCGCGAACACGGTGCGGGGACTAAAGAGAAGCTAACAGCCAACATGCATATTAGCAGCCAACATATGGTACGTTTCCTTATGTACGCGAACAGCCCCCAGCCTCTCTTATACGTATATTAACAGTGATAGCCCCTCCCAATCATCTCGTTAGTAGAAATGGGCTAGAATCACAGTTAAGAGCTAATCCTGCTTCAATATGGCAGCCATGATTGATTCACCAGTTATTAAAGAACTTGCTAAAATATTGGAAGATGTCGACTTTTTTCCAAACCCTAATGACCCTGATATTAAAACATGTCGAGCATTTAATAAAGATAACACAGGCCGCTGCAGAATCCGCCTAGCTCAAGAAGACCAGAATCAAATCGACAGCCTCTTGTCTCAGCTCCAAGCTATGAAAAAATGTGTCGGTACCAATGACTTCTTTGATAAGATGGAGAAATTCATCTCTTGTACACACTGCCCAAGATATCATCGCAAAAATGCTATCAAGGCACTTAGCAGATGGAAAATACAGCGGAAAGCAGCCATCTCAAGCCCTCGACCGGTGACTCCGTTGGGGGGCGCGACAGGATACAATGATTCCTTCGAATCCATCTCTGATACCAGCAGCATGGGCTCACATAGCTTTGCTTCAGACACCTTGGAATATGACGAGTCTGCATTGGATTCATACATCGCAGGGAAAATACAAGGCTTGGCAATTGCTACTGCTGCTCAAGATACCCCAGTACAAACAATAGAGAGCGATTTCGACGAAGTCGAAGTCGAAGCAGAAAGACAAAGATTTAAGAGGCTAGGTGATGTTGAGTTCCCTGAAAAAGACAAGAAGCACGACGGCATAAAAATATACCAAACGATAGAAAAATGTCTTGGTAAGAAGAGCATGGATGCGGGCCTTCTCTATGTCCTTGAGCATACAGAAATTTCTGGTCTATTCAAGATTGGATGGTCAAGAGCTTCTGCAAACCAGAGATTAAAACAAGGCTGCTACAAAAATGAGACGATGCTCATTCATTCAACTCAAAGCCAAACGATCATTGGTGCTTTACAGGCTGAAAGAATTGCTCATGCAATCCTAGACCACAAAAGGCTACTTATTAAATGTAGTCGCTGCAACAAAACTCACAAGGAATGGTTCCTAGTATCGAAAAAGCAGGCGCTAGATGCTGTTATGCTGGCCGAGCGATGGCTGAGGATGCCTGCATATGCGTTATCTCAGGGGAAGTATATACTAACCCCCGAAGCAGACGATATACATAAGTTATTGCTTCCATTTTCGATGTCTAAAATGGAGGTTCTTATGGACAAAGTCAAAAAATCGGATAATGCTTCTGGTACAATACCCGAGGCTACAGCGACAGCTGCTGTGCGAAAAACAAGCAAATCAAGAGTCTCGCCTGTCTCTTCTGACAGAGCGACGCCGAGGATCTTTATCAGCAAAAGCCCTGATACAACACCTTATCAGAGTTCTAATCTGCGGGAAAGTTCACCAGCTGGAGCAATTGATAGTAAGGGAGAGCTGTATTTGCTTGAAACAGAAGAAATAATTGAGAGGCGATCGAGAGAGACCACGCCTGATGGTAATTACATATTTGTCACCGAGCAAAAGATTATACGCAGAAAATTATCGAGAAAAAGTCTTGAACGGGAGGATGGAGATTCTGGCTATTCTGAGCCTGCTGCCTTTGATTATAAAGGCCAGAAACAAAGGGGCACAAAAGTCAAAGTCCAGGAAATTCGGAAAGCTTAAACTAGAATACTGCGATGAACGGGGAAGCATAGTCTAGGAAGTGATCATTTGTATTTTAGCTTCAATGTGCCCAGGTGTAACGCCAAAGCGGATAGCTTGATACTAAGAGCTAGGTCGATGAAATTTTCTGGTCTGCTGTTAAACTTGACTACGTGGTAATTACTCGCTGTATTTGTTTCTCCATTCACTGTCCAATATCTGATTCAGCTAAATATAAAATAAAGAAATATGCTAATGCTCTGACTCTACTTCTAGGATAACGTGTTTGATATTTTCCCTTCCCCTTGAGTCTACACGCTACGCTGTGCCTGATAAAACATCGATACTATTCATTTAATTATCAAAAGTTATACGAAGTTTCTCCCTCTTATGCGTAAGCTTTGTTTTCGGCTACTCTCTTTGGAATCGAATCTGGCTGGCGCGCCACTCTCAGTGCGAAATGTGTGTAATGATTAATACCAACTATAGCTGGTCTTGAATTACTGAATAGAAGATAGTAGAGGCACGTCCAGAGTATCAGAAAAGACAAATCATCTTCCTGACCCCAGCCACAATCACGATGCAAGCCGCAATTTAGTTATTAAGTACTTGACAGTTTAATGGCTTGCCAGCACTTCTTCGTTTGGGGTGTACATGCGTGGTGAATTTATCTTGCAGCAGACATCCATATTTGATAAATTGGGTAAACTGGGTCTATTCAGATGCAGCTTATTGAGCATAGTTGCTTGCTCATTTGCGGTATTGAGAATATAAGGAACGCTTAGCTATGGGAAAGACATGAGATCTATGTAGTTTACTTAAACCTAAATTTATCCAAAAGAGATACCTTTCATCTGAATGAGGTGTATAGAAGCACCATTTCATATGTTAAGCTAAAATGTATACTTAGATCATATTTATACACAAACAGCTGCCATATATAACATAAGTTGCAACCGCTACTACATTAAAAAATTTCATCGAGTCATAATGTATGGAGAATCATCCAGTTTATATCATACATATGTACCTGGGATGCTGACACTGACTCTTGCGCTTCATTTTCTCTGGAAAATAAACATAGTATGTCTTATAATTGTCGGTGAAGATACGGGAATCTCTCTACTAGCTTCTGATCTTGGGTCTGCTTGGTTAAATTGGCTTAGTTTGTTTCCTCCTTGCTTTATAGCCACCGGCAGAATTACTTTCCGAGACTCAGGATTCGGATGATCTGGACTACTTATGTAGCTCTACTTAAGAGAGTGAGACGTATGGAGAGAAAATGTTAACCGCTCCACATAGGATAGTGAGACATATTCCGAGAAAATGTTAACTGGCCAAGGATTTTCATAACATTATTAACAGGGTATGAAAGCCGCTCAGCATCAGTCGTTGGGTTGATATTAGTTATTGTATCTCATTCATATCTATAACTGCGTTGTGAATATGTTATAGTACCGGATTATATTCTATAATGCGAGCTATATGATGGGCTGACTTCTTGGGATATTTATAATATAAGGGAAATGAGACATACCCCCCTACTCTGATAAGCTTCATAGTATCTGCAGTGTCACTCTGGCTGACAATTACTCTCGTAACGACGTATTTGGAGAAGTGCTTTAGCTTTTATGCGCAAATTCTAGGCATTCCTGCGATATGTGAGAACTAAGAGAGTACGTAAAGCGAGCATCAATCGCCGTTTGTGGTCCGAAGATGAACATCACCCGTCGATTTCTGCATTTCGTTGAGACGAGCTCCTACTGTCACCTTGGCTCCATAGTGGCGCGCTGACTTGGTAAGACCCTGATGCAAATGGTCACGTCGGACAACTCACCAATACATTATGTCTTGACCGCCCTTACTGACGTTGCCTCCATGATCATAGCTGTAAAATCTTATAGATATTAGTCTATCATTGAACGTGACAACAATATATAAAGGGGCCTAGGTATACCATTTATTCAGGAGCTCCTTTCATCTACTCCATCAACTAGATTTTCACTACTGAATTCTAAGCCAGCTACTGACAATGAAACTTTTATTGCATACCTTTGGCTTCTTCTTTTCTTACTCTTGCTGTTGCGCAAACTGCCAACTATAGCAGGATTTGTCCTAACCAGGCCGATGGCCAAGCCTACGAGATTATTCCAGGATATTATGTCGAGTATCGTTGCGATACTCTAGGGCCAAATAATGGATTGCCCCTCTTAGCCTCAACCCCTGAGGGTTGTGCGGAGCACTGCAAGGACAGAGCTGGGTGTACTGGCAGTTTGTGGGTTTCTACTTTAAATTTATGCTATCTTAGTGGTGGCAACTTGGAGGTGCAACTTCAGAGTTCAATTTAGATGAGGGTTATTGATCTCAATGACGCATTGGGAGCATGCCGACAGAAGAATACACAGTTATAATCACAGCTTGCGCTTTCTGCTGCGCAATTAGATCAATGCCAACAAAACTCGACAGCCTTTGCTGCGCAGTTAAACCAATGCCAGCAAAGTTCGGCGGTCTCTACTGGAGAGTTAACTCAGTGCCAGCAAAGTTTGACAGCCTGTCAGGCCAGGCCAACTGGGATACCGCCACTAGCAGACTATTGTAACTATTTAACGACAATCCAGTGAGGGGTGGCTAACTGTACTTTGCCAGGCGCTAGGGCAGCATCAGGATTTAATAGATTTCAATCCATTGTTGACTACCCGGGTAATTCGACGTATCATGTTTATTGTTACTGGAGTGAGTACGGCGTCTGATCTATAACCTTCTGCCTGTTGTACGGAATATGTTGTACGGAGTATTCATACTGATCCTCCTTGCTCTACTTTAGCATACCGTGATCCTACTATCTATACTACAATAACCGTTTTGACAAGCGCCCGGGAGTGCGTGAGACGATGTCATGACGAAAGAGGGTTTACATGTACCCTGGCAGTCTGGGATACTGGAAATCGCAGATGCCGACTGGGTGTCGGAAGACAAGGCGTTATTCCAAATCAAATCGATTACGGAGTGGTAACTGCTGCACGTATATCTGGTTAACTCGACACGACAAAACGGCTCCATTGGCGATGGGTAACTTTATGAAAATGCCCTATAGCGATAATCTTATATGGAGCGATGCAAGTTTTCTCACACCAATTAAGGGAATGCAGGGCTAGTTTGCAAGTATCCAAATCATGAATTTTGTGTTGTAAGACGAGGATGTATATATCTGGTCGCGAGCTTGACATTCGCAATATGCAGCTTCGCTAACTTTAATTTGTGTCTTATTTTGGTGTGCGAGAGTTACTGTCACATTTTATCGTATTGTACCGCGCGTGATATACCCTGAGTGGTAGACGTATGACCCAGGTTACGGTTTGTATCCTCTCAAAATTCGAAAAACAACGTAAACCTCATTAGATTATGTTTACATGTCCTCGGGCGAAAGACTCGTGTGTATATCCCTCGTATGCATGTAAATATATAACAGTCAAAACACTAGAGTGTGGTACTCGATTTGTAGTCCCAGCGCCTATCGCTCTCTGGCAAGGTAGGCAGTTCTTGTTTGGGAAAATATTATTCAGCACCCCAATTTCATTCTCCAGCATCCCGACTGTAGCTTAACGAGACAGTCGGCAAGTATATAAAAACATTCAACTACTAAATGATACTTGAGGCAGTGGAAGCAGTGGAAGCAGTAGAGGTAATAGAGGAAGATTAAGTAGCTATAATTTCATGGCATTAGCAATAGCTGGGGTGCCAGATAAGAAAACCGGGATACTGAATAATAAATCCTTTTTTTTGCCGTAAGAATTTTCTAACTATTTAATATTGAGCATACAGGAGCAAACCATGCCAGCTCCAGTAATAAAGATATATGAACGGGCAACCTTGCCACAGATCAACCAGCCCCATTCCAAACATGCATCTCCGATATCGATCTAACAACCAAGCAAAGTAAGAAGAGTATGGTCAATCACAAATGGAGCCAATCTCAAATATGAGGCAAAGTGCAACATCAGAATAGGCTAAATTTCTCATTCTTGGCTGTATCACAAGATGGCAATTGAAGTCAGATACACGGTGACTACGGTGTAAGAACCCTTTTGCCGTTATTTAACAATCAAGCAACATCTGCGACAAATTTGATGTTTTTAGAGTGCCAAGGTCTTGATGGAAAGCGCGCACAGTTTCCACCGAAAACAACTGCCCAACGTTCTGAGTTTCAAGCATTTTTTCTATCCACTTCGTTCGGGAGTGATGTCGGCCGTATAGAAAATAAGATAGAGAAAGAGCTTGCTCAATCCAAGGACGGATTCGTTCCCACTCGCATCTCTTCTGGATCTCCAATGATGTAGAGATTAGAAAGTCAATTAACACTAGATAGTGAGCACTGTCTTTCTTGGCAGCTAAGCCTGTGTCAAATATCGCTACCACCCGCTTTATTATTCTATCGCACATCTCTGGGTCATTTGCTTCCAAGAATGTGATAGCTACGCGTTGAACCAAAATGAGCGTCGGGTAGTCCATCATAGACTTAGAATCCACTTTGTGCTTCAAGGGGCGCCCGGTACTTCTCAGGATACTTCTGGCTCTCTCGTATTGCGTGCCGTCTGCCAGAATCTTTGCTAGGATACATCTGGAGTGAATGGCCAGATTGCTCTCTGTTTCTTGGAATTCGTCGCATTTCTCTATTATCTGAGGCATAACATGTCGGAGAAATCCGTGATTTTGATCAAAGCGGGCTAGACCTTCGAGGACGTTTAGGAGAATAGTGAGCTTGCCCTCATCACCCGGAGCTAGTAACTCCCCCATCATCTCGTATGAAACAATTTCAAGCCCGGTAGAAATTTGTGATATAACAGGACGCTTCTCTGGATTTTGCAGGCTTTCTAGTAGACGATAGATAAGCAGATTGGCTTCTTCGTTTCTTTCCCAACGGCGAAGAAGAGAAATGACGTGGAACACATGTACTATGGTCTGAGAATTACCTCCGCCAATGTGTTCAAGGTGTCTATTGGTCATCCAATTGAGAATGTCATCGGCGTTAGAGAAGCGTTTCTTAGCGGCATAGAAAGAAGCAAGTTGATAGCCGATTTCATTCGTCTTCACATCGGTGGGCGACAGCAGACGGCTACTACAGGATAACGCATCCCTAAGCCTCCATTCTGCTTCTTCTTCATTATCATCTTTATCAACCTCCAAAGCTGTTTTGACCAAAGAGCTCAGATCTGCAATAGAGGACTGGTTGGAGCTTAGGCGGAACGGCCCATCGTCAATCGGCCCGCCCACACTTTTAGCAGCGATCTTAGCGGTTGTATTAGCCAGTTCATAGCTACTTTCTTGTTCTTGAGCTTTCTCTGAAGCGCTCAGATTCTGAACAGCCTCAGTTCCTCTTGGAGTTTTGCAGATCAAATCTTGAGGCGTGGGATAATCTTGCATGTGGTGTTAAGTTGTGATTCCGAAATACATTTTTCACTTATCTGTGGGAGAACACAGGGACAACTCACCCTCCAAGCCATCAAGATCCTTCTGATTAATGGATTTGCCATGTGTTTTCTTGATCCGATCAACAGTCCACGTTCGGTTACCCCATTCAAAGATGGACTGCTTTGGCTGCCTCCGTCTAGCCTTATTGAGCATGCTAATAGCCATGCCCCTTGGCAAATTCTTGGACCACTTCCACTGCTTAAACATGTCTTTATACATTTTCTCTCTGGACCTGTCAGACTGACCCTTTGCAATTTTTCTAGTATATTGAGGGTAGCAATGTGACGCTTACGTTGCATAGAATTGATGCGTTTCCCTCATTTCCGTAATAGTCCCCGTGAGAGAAAGATTCTGTTTGATGTATAGGTGTTCAATAGTTTTTTTGTGTCTTTTCCATTCTTCAGGAGCTGGCTTCCTTGTACGCTTCCTCGCACGGGATTTGCGTTGAGTTGTAGGTATCAGGGGGGTATATAAGACTGGCGGAGCAACCCAAGACGGATCGTTCGGTCTCTCTGCGACCATGGCAGTGGTCGCGGATGATAGCCCAGGGTTGATGGAAGGCCCAAACAAATCGTTTTGTGTATTTGGGAAGTCAGGCATCTCGACTTCGTTTGATGAATTGAAGGGCGGAGGCAATGGATAAGTTGCAGTATCTGTGGGTAAAGACTCCGAGCCCGTTAAATTAGCTGGGTTTAAGTGCTGGTAGCGAATGGTAGTTGGTGGGTTTTGATGGTGAGATCCTGATATGGCCGTATTTGATCCTCTGGATACGGTATCTGCATATGAATCTGCTACGGACCTGGAGAAAATGCTGAAAGCATCACCAGAGTCCAGCTGCAGCTGGGCGTGTTGCGGCCAAGGGGCACAGAACTCATCTTGCTGGCTACGCTCAGAGCTTTGTGGCGCCATGGTGCTTCAAATAGTGCCGTAATGTATTTGGGCTTTGTGTTTAGTAGAATATAAGTCTTTGATAACGGCGCGGGATGAAAGTTTTCTGTAGTTGTCGTAAAACCTTTGGATATTATCTTGTAGCAAAGGTAAAGGCATGAGTGGATAGACCAAACGAGCTTCAGCTCCGTGGGGAGTTAGTCAAGTCAGCTGCTAGGAATCAATCTGTTACAAGGGGCCAGGCTGCGGCACGTGGCTGGGGAGTATACTAAAATTCGAGAGCTTAAAGAGACATAAAAAATCAGTTGGCAGCATACTTTTCTTTTACAAATACTCCATTCTTTGTAGGCCTGAGCTGGGGCAAACCTGGCGCGGCCACCCTTCCTGCAGGGGGTATTGGACGCCTTATGTAGATGCATGCACGCATTAAGGTGCCAGGTACCATGCGGGTATCCACACACGGCAGAGAAATACTACAGTAAGGATGTAATTGATAGGCCTACAATTAGACTGGAAAAGTGCTAAAAAGGACTGGCAAGTGGGAAAAAAAAATAGGGACACAGCTCTATTATTATGCACACAGTCATTTTACTGCCTCTACTGCCTCTACTGCCTCTACTGCCTCTACTATCTTTACTATTTCTACTGCCTCTATTATTTCTACTGTATCTACCGTTTCTACTGTCTCTACCGTTTCTATTATTTCTACTACTAGGAATAACTGGTACATGGCTTGTAGGTTCGTGTTTCTATTTGGATGTGCGTTTTCATTTTGCAATCTATTATTACTTTTATGACAGTAAGTTCTTATTCCTAATGTGCGTATGTACTTTCAAGTTGTACGCTGCACCCCTCCCCCTTCACGGCACGATCCTAGCACAGCTTAGACCCACCACCCATAAGCCTTTCCAGTCAAGGGGAGACAAAAAAGTAGGGAGGTGTGTGCATAGCTATGTAATCCATTCTTGCCTTTAGGCCTAATTTGGTAGTATCTGCAACACCATGCCTGGTACTTGGTACTCCTACCAAAAGATCCATCTAACAG
The DNA here is from genome assembly GCF_050947405.1 of Trichoderma evansii. Taxonomy (NCBI): domain Eukaryota; kingdom Fungi; phylum Ascomycota; class Sordariomycetes; order Hypocreales; family Hypocreaceae; genus Trichoderma; species Trichoderma evansii. The sequence goes on from NW_028145175.1 coordinate 210,129, forward strand.
GTCAACGGGCAGAGGACAGGTGGTTTTCAGGGGAATCGCAAGACGTGGACTAGTGGCCCTGCAAAAAGTTCTAAAATCGCCCAAGAAGTTTCACAGATAAAAGATGTTCTCAGTTTTCAAGATTTTGATCAATATAAATTCCACAAAGCATCCTCATTGCAAGTCATGAAAATAGAACATACCTCCATCATTAGATGCAAAGGAGTCGGTACTTGCTCTCTGCATCGAGGTATTCGTCTCATTCGTATTGTCGGCAATATAAGCTCATTCTCTATATCATTTAACAGTATGGCTTCTCCAGTAAGTAATTTCAAGCTCTAGACCCGAAAATCTGGAATAACGCAAATCTTGTATTGAGTACAGACGATCTGCACACCAATATATATAATCGTTGAGAGTTCTCCGGCACACATCCAGGCTGTTGGTCTTCAAGGAAATTTAGAGCTAACCCGGTGTTACACAGAAGGCGTTGGACCACGGGGACCCGAAACTTGGGCAAACGCAAAGATTGGGTACAGAAAGAGGCCAATCTAGCTGTATTGAACCTCTTGTTAATAACGGTACTGACGGGCTGCAGAAGGAGAACTCCTTTACTCTCAATAGATGGCTGAAAGAGTCAAAGAAAGATGAACCGTTTAATCTGTTGCCATTGGCAAACGCACCTCACCTGCACCATGCGAATGGCACGACTTTGGCTGTTAATCCCTGCAATGGTACATCCAGTCTTGGGAATACATGTGTGGGCAATGCAGCCAAGTCTGAGGGGAACAAGGAGACTGAGCTTTGAGTCTACGCTAGCTGGACCACGGTGTTGTTGTTCTAGCTCTGTTGCGATAACAGCATCCGTTTGAAGTAGTATCAGGGAGGAAATAACCAATCTGCAAACTATTTTGAAAGTTTGGCTGGTCCGCGACCCAATCGTGATTGTAGGCCCACAAATATCTTGTAGCCCTTCCATTATATTAAACAACACACGTGGTGTGTCGCAATGCTAGTACTAGCGTTAATGATACTAATACTGATTTACGTTAGTAGTCCCACTACAAAACGATAAATGCACTCCACAGCCCTGTCAATACTAACGTCACAAATGTGCCTGTCATTTCGTACCACCGTTGTTACTTATCGACCCTGTAAATGTGACAACCCCTTAAGTACATGTACTCTATGTAAGAGTTTTACTATACTTCCAATTTGTCCTAGGAATAAGTATTTAAACCAGATTCTCCCGCAAGCTTGGTCAGCCCTATTGTTCAGACACCATTCCTTGTCCATGTTCTTCATTATATATTCCAAAAGAAGCTTTATTATTTGAACTTGTTACAGTCGTAACCACGATCCGAGATTTACTTGTTACCAATCGTTATAACATGGATGAATTTGAAATTTTCCTAAATCCTTCCGGAGATCTAAATAGTGATTTGGATTCTCTGGATCTGGATTTTTTTGTTGACAAAGGGTTTTCTCTAAGCTCCATTGCGATGGAGGGGGCCGGTATCGACTTGGAGCTTAAGCAATTCAACTCCATGTACAATTCCGAAGGCGACAAGGTAATATTAGAAGCGGGATCTATGAAAAATCTCACGTCCGAAAACAGACGCTCGTCCTCCGCTGCGCTCACTCTGACCAACCATTGTAACGAAGATCAGTCGCCTGGACACAAAGAGTTGGTGATCAGATCTCCATACATCAAGGCAGCGCTCAAGGCCGTTATTCCCGCCTATAGAAACATTAAAACAGATCTCAAACATATAGTCATCATAGGTCAGCCTCGATGCCTATTCCATTATCGCGATGAGCTTCGGGCGTACTGCGCCAACCTCCAAGACGAAACCGCCGTGAAGCACGTCATATTTCTCATGAAATACATGTGTAAAGAGTTTGCCACTCAAATCTCTTTATATCGTGACAATATGATCGTAGATAGGGGTACTGAGTCTTTGGATCATCAGTGCCTTTGGATGGCCTTTCGACCCGGTGATCTTATCTATGTGTCAGCCAAAGGCCACGAAGACGAACGGATCTATCGGCTGATTTCCATGGAATATAAAGAAGGTTTTCTGTCAACTTTTTCATTCGCTTGGTCTATCAAAGCGCTCTGTATTGTTTCAGATGGAAAAAAGTTCGGAGAGCATCAAGTCGACTTCATGATTGATCAGTTTAATGGTATCCGCCAGCTTCACGAACTGCCAGTATTCCCATTAAAATACCACCCAGAAGCAGCACGTATCCATACGCAATTACTGAATCGAGGCAAGAAATTCTGTGGCCTCTACAGCTCTCACTACCGCCGGTATAGCGGTGTAGCTGAGTTGCTAGATGATAACAATAGTCTCCCCTTAGCTGAGAACGGAGGTTCTTTCTCAGGCTGGTCAACAACGGGCAGACCAACAACGGTATGTGCTTTAACGGCTCTTTAGGCTCTTCGCCACTCTACTTCGCCCTTTCAGAGGATTATGTCTAACTTGAGTGCCCGCTTAGGTCAACGGTCGCATTATCATTGACCCTAAAGCCTTTTCCCAAACACGACCGACAGAACAGGCGTTCATTCCTGCCCATAGAAAGTCCTTCGACCCGAAACTTGGCGAGCATCGACATATGAGCGATGAAGAATATGTTATATGTAACAGTAAGGTGGCCGGATACTCGCCACATAATAAGAAGTGGGGCTACTTCAGAGTCGACCTGATTGATGAGGTTGTATTTAATGAAACTGCCTTTGATTCACTCATCTTGGATGCCCAGCAGAAGCAACGAATCCAATCTCTAGTACATATCCACGGCCATGAGAAGCTGAAGACCGCTGACATCAATCGAGACAAAGGCAAGGGTTTAGTTATTCTCTTGTATGGCGAGGCGGGCACAGGCAAAACATTGACGGTGGAGAGTGTGGCGGACAACACCCGTAGACCACTATTGCGTCTGGATGCCTCAAGTCTCGGGACGACAGCAGAATCAGTGGAAAAGGGACTGAGGGCTGCTCTTCGTTTTTCTAAGAAGTGGAACGCCGTGGCCCTCTTGGACGACGCTGACCTCTTTCTCACCCAGCGCAAGGGCTCTGATCTCGAGCACAACGGTATTATATCAGGTTAGCGCAATCATATCAATCTTGTGGGTCAGCCTCGTATGAGAGCCAAGTTAACGATGCCAACAGTCTTTTTTCGTGCGCTGGAGAACTACAAAGGCATCCTATTTCTTACAGCCAATCGTATTAGCGTCTTCGATGGAGCCATCAGATCGCGCATCCACCTCGCAATTCACTACCCGAAACCATCTCGAACTAGTCGTCAAAGCTTATGGAATCTCTTTCTATTCCGTTCTTCCGCAGAAAGCGCGGAGGCTCTGAGGAGCAATGGAACGCTGGATCGGATTGCTGACGAGAAGTTGAATGGTCGACAGATAAAGAACACAGTGCAGCTAGCATACTCTCTGGCATTGCATGAGAATTCATTTATCAAGCCTCACCATATCTCAACTGTCCTTCAACAGTTGAAGCATCTCGAGGAGGATTCTCAAAATAGAACAGAATGTGTCAAGAGGAAACGAACTGCCAACGACTCGGATGGCCATCAAGAACACCCTGCCAAACGCCATCAGCAACTTCCTTGGCTTGGACCACCAGCAGATGGGCTCCTGATATCGACTACACCTCAACCATACTTTCGTAGCACATTTACGCCTGTACCCCCGCTTTCACCCCCATCGATGAATAATCACCTATCCTTTTAGCCTTGTAGCTATATAAATAAATTAGCGTCAGATACCGGTACATCCAACCATAGGTAGTGGAGAATTTAGGCTCCCATTAAGCTCTACAATGCAGTTAAACGAAACGTCTTCTATTTCCAGCGCTGTCCCGAGAAAATAGCCATTTACAATAACAAAAGTACAGTCGCTCTCTGAGTCATTCGATATCTCCCATTCTTGGACACGCCCATGTAGCCCTCACGCGGCACGGCTACCAGCCGCTTTTCACTATTGGAACACTGCATTAGCGTCTCAAAGGATCAACCTTCAAGAGATAATGTAGGAATCCAAGAATTTCGAGTTATAACAGGGGGACTCTAGAATTTCGAGAAATAAAGTGGGAACTCTAGAATTTCGAGAGATAAAATTGGAGACTCTAGAATTTCGAGAGAAAAAATTGGAGACTCTAGAATTTCGAGAGAAAAAATTGGAGACTCTAGAATTTCGAGAGAAAAAATTGGAGACTCTAGAATTTCGAGAGAAAAAATTGGAGACTCTAGAATTTCGAGAGATAAAACTGGGGAATTGAAAGTTTCGAGAGATAAAACTGGAGAATTGAAAGTTTCGAGAGCAAAGCGTGGGGCGGATGAGCTTGACGTGCCCAAGATCTGATGGCTCGTGACAATCGAATCACAACCAAAGTCAGCCTGGAACGAGGTTACGATCAGGGTAAAGGGGGGAGGTTAATTCTATTACGTTACAATGAAATATTTCTAATTAGCCAAAAGTATTCGAAATTACTGCTCTGAAACTGCTTCTGTAACTCGTCTGCTCGCTCTTAACCTGAACCTGGCTTTGTCCTTATCACTACAGAGCCAGCTATGAACAGCGAGGATAAGCTTCACTTACACGCTGTAGAAGCTTCATTTATCAACGAGCAGGGCTCGTAGTCATTCATCGGTTCCGTTCTGCATTATTATGACGCGTATGCCTCGATAGTTAAAAGGTATTAGTAAGGGTGACAAGTTCATAATACAGGTACCTGGGTGAAGTCGGATAATAACAGGCTGCTGAGATTATGAAACCCGGGGTGCTATTAGCCAGTGAAGGTATGATGGCCGACGTCGTTATATCTGTCAAATCAATTGATGCTTGCCACGCCCAGATCGTTGCTTTCAGGTGCGGTTCGGCCATACATGCGCCTAGACAGTGGGTAGTACTATATGCAACGGAAATTCACCAATAGCAGAGATTCCTGAGAAGATGATGGCAATAAAAACTATGCAGCGCTTTGAAACGATGTTCTTGAGATTTGAAGTTAAAACTTGAGAATAGATTAGAGAGAGCTTGCTGGGTTATAATACAATTAAATGAGGTTTCACATTAAACTACCTACCTAATTTAGAGTATACATAACTGTTTCAAAGACTTATAAGCCGATCTACTTAGTCTAGATACATACGACCATAGGTAGTGGAGAATTCGGGGTCCCGTCTGCTCCCCCATAGACAAGCCACTAACCGGCAGATTAGTAGTCAGGTGGGTGACCACTGGCGAACACCGGCTGTTGTATGTTTTTTTCTTTTTGCTCTTTTTTGCCTTCATTTTATTATAATCTTATATGAGTTGTTGCATTATTAATCACGGTCCAATTGTCTTTATAAAGGCGAGAAATGAATGTGAGGTTCCGGTATAGTGAGATTGCTGCTACTATTTGTTATATGCTAAAGATCCACTTGGACAATTCCTGCTGGTCTGAAGACTAAACTGAGATTTCCAAACGTTGTATCATGTAATCATTTCCGGCGTCTTTTATCTACCATTTGCCTGTGAATTTCAGCTATCTCTAGAGACGAATTTGATCTTGGAGCCACTGAGCATAGTCCAAAACTGGGGTGGATAATTGTCAAATCCTCCTTCGGGTACTTTGACCTGAATATCGAAGTTTCTAAACAGACATGGTACGACCAAGCCAATAATGAGCCTTGCAAGGTTTTGTCCTGGACAGCTACGGCTTTGGCCGCCAAATAATAGATTGTACTTTTCCATCGTTTTAATGTGGTCCTCGTCGCCGCTCAGCCACCTGTCGGGCTTAAACTCCCGAGCGTCTGGCCCAAATAGATTTGTATTTCTTGCGAATGTGGTCGGGTTACAACCAAGGACTGTTCCTTGAGGAAAGAAATATCCATGGAGATGAAGGCCATTTCGCGGTGCCACTCTGGATAAGCTGATATTTGTGACGTGATGCAGGCGCATCGCCTCTCTCACGCATGCGGAAGTGGTCGTCCTCGGTCTGTCTTCAAATACCACTGGCACCAGTTCGCTTCTACACTCCTGCTCAACGCGCCTTTGGAGGTCAGAGTTGGTGCAGATCCTGCATAAGATGGATACGAGACTAGAGCCCGTAGTATCGTGTCCAGCGGCCGCAGAAGATCCAGCAATGCCTTTTGCGTAATCCCGGCCGAAATTTGGCTTTTTGATGTGGATCGCCAACAACTGTTCAATCAGATCTCGGCCGTTCTCAAAACTAGGATTCTCAATAGTGTTGCTTCTATGCAAAAGCTGCCTCAATAAAGTCTAGACGATATCATGTGTCAATGACCAAACTTTCAGACAAGAATTATCTCACTCACCGGGCCAATATGAGCTGGAAATCCAACCCCTTGCCTTGAATTCCTGGTAGGGAGGCCGAGAATCCAGTATATGGATTTCCTTAGCATGGGGAAAAGGTCTAGCAAGACGCGCAGAGTAGGCAAATGGCCCATAACGCTTACTCGACGCCAGAAGGTCAAGTTAAGCTCGAGATCTCCATAATTATGGCCTTGTTCAAGAATATTTTCTGGTGACCCAGACCAAGATATACTGGTTAAACATTCTAAATAGTGAGTATGACAGTTCTATCTCAGCCATCTTGGAGTTGATCTCACCTAGAACAATGATATGCATCCACTCGCTCGTATCAACTTCCTCTCCATTCAGTCTATGTAGCCTCTCACAGACCTTTTGCATAACTTCAACGACTTTGTGCTCAAATCTTTTCAAATTGCTAGCGGTGAACGCAGGTCCAGCACCTCTCCTTATTAGCTGGTAGCGCGTCATATCTGTTTCAGCTAGAAGATGAACACCTTCTGAATGAGGACGCTTGATAAACAAATCTAACACGCTGGCTGATAGTCTTGTCCCATCTACATGTAGTCATTAGTGTCGTTATAGTAAGTGCATAGAAAGTAAAAAGATTCCGGCTCACATACCATACCAAGGTCCCTTATCAAGAGATGTACTTGACTCTACATATAAGTCAGTTGAGTTCAAATTCATCAGACAGAGTCTATCATACTATACAGCACTTCAAATGGCTCTTTGCTATTACACAAGACTTCATTGGGAGCAGTCCTGACGATAGGGCCATATCTGTCGTGTAATGCGAGCTCATATGGTTTCCCGACAATGATCTTTCGAATCTGCCACCAGGATGAGATAGCAGCGAGCTTGGGGCCAGGTAATGCAGCCAAAGGATGGAATAGCAGCCTGTAAGTTGCTACGAAGATGATGTAAAGGGCACATGTAATGAAGATGGCAGCCCATTCTGTAGATACTGCTTGAATTATAAGTGCCATTTTATTTTAATTTGTTTGATAAGCTGTTAAATTTCGGAAAATAATGGCATATATTAAAATCTGGCAAATCCAGCAACTGTTCAATATTTAGATTCCACATGTTGTATCCAAATATTCGCACTAGTATAATAACGTATGCGGAAATCAGCAATTGCCCAAACAGTCACTAGTGGGAATGTGGTGGAGGACCTCTAAATGCGCGGGACGCGCTCAGTTCCGTTTGTAGCTCATGCTGATTGCACTCTTATTCTTATCTCGGAGATAGAGCTTGATCTTACAACGATTTAATAAGGCCGAGGTCGGCTGTTGGCTCAAGCTCAAATCGAAATGTCAATAAATCCTTCTCCCATTCACGGGATGTGCCGACTGAAGCCGCTTTGCCAAGCCGAACTCGGCGAAGTAATTCTCGCGGTTTGACTTGATAACATATTGATTATTCTACTGATAAGGTATCAAATAAAGAGTATTTCGTAGCGTCTGAAAAATTTATATGCCAAGAGATTTCCTGATTTCTTATTTTTGCATCATACCGTGCTATCAAGATTCTTATCAGATTCATACAACTCAGTGAAATGCATCATAAAATCGTCGCACTAGATGCGTGGCATGTGCCTATCCCATTAGATCTTTTAAAACTACCAGCACCGCACTCCTACGACTTGAAACTCTGCGAGACAAAATCAACGTCGAATGAGCATATTCACGATCGTGTGAAAGAAGCCACTATCATCGCCGTCACACTCACTCCCCTTGACTCTTCGACGCTCTCAGCGGCTGTGACACCAAACCTTCGTTTGGTAGTAGCTATTGCATCCGGAACTGATGGCATTGATAAACAACGATGCAAAGAAAGAGGCATTAGGGTTCTGAATGTACCCAATGCAAATACTGATAGTGTTGCAAATCATGCTATGGCAATGTATTTCGCATGCCGCCGCCGCCTGCTGACGATGCATCACACTATGTTCAGAACAGAAGAATGGAGGAGACAGGGAACAGTTACAAGAATGATGCATTCTAGAGATAACGGCTTACCATTGTCATGTCAGGAGGAGGTAGTGGGGATTATCGGATACGGTGCAATAGGTATGTACACATCATCAGTGCAAACATAGCTATATCTATATCTAATATCGTCGGGAATAACAGGTCAACGTGTTGCTCAACAATGTCGCGGCCTTGGAATGACTGTCTTGATTGCTTCTCGGAAAGGTGCGGCTTTGGATGCCGTTCCAGCTACCACTGAGCCGATGTCGATTGGTACAGAAATTTTGAATGGTAGAATCCCGTTCACGGATGTTCTACGCCGATCATCGGTGCTTGTGCTATGTCTGCCTCGGAATTTGGAAACCATCAATATGATATCTGATGATGAGTTTCAGATGATGTGTCCAAAGGCTATCGTGGTAAACATTACACGTGGGGGCATTATCGATGAGCATGCCCTACTGAGGGCTTTGAAAGGTGGCTTGATAGATGGGTGTGCAACAGATGTGTTTCTTAAAGAGCCTTCTGGAGCAGGTGATTACTGGAAAGAAGGCGATAGCCCGATTCTCAGATTGAGCGAAGCTGAAGCGGACGAAATGAATTTATTGATTACTCCTCATGTGGCGTGGTACGCAAACGCAACTATAGACAACTACTTGCGAACCTTTAAACAAAATGTTGAGGATTGGTGTTCCGGAAAATTGTCAAACATTGTTGTCTAGCAAGGACTAGGGGAAAACTAGATAGCTGTTAGTTTATAGAATGAACGTCATTGACTCGTTAGTCACCTCAAAAATGAGCATTAGTTTGCTATTACATTGTTTCGGAGAACAGCATATTGCTTCTCCCGCAACGAACCTTGATTCACATGGCCCAAGTAAATGGTGTCCACCCTACGGAGTAGTGCAGTTCCACATTACGCCGCCCCGAGAGTTAATGGTAATTGACTGATTACTGCATATCCAGAAATGGATAATGCTGAAGTTTAGCGCCGGAACAACGCAACTAGAAAAGCACCACAAGTTCATGTCACTGTTCAAAGAGTATTTACGACTATGTCAACAATTAGCTGTTGATCAACTCATTGTAATATAACCTCAAGGGCTTTCTTCGTGCAATTTCTCTTCGAAGGGATGATTAGAAATATGGTACTGGAGCCTGGCATTTCCGACACCGGCCAATTCTTCTGGGTTCTGGCTCATGGTTGGAATATGCTGGAAGAGCGGCCAGACAGAGCTATGTGTCTTTTTAGAAGTGGGCGTTCAAAGTGGGGATTCCCCCCTTCAATTCCCATCCTATGCTGTTCCTTGCAACCTAGAACTTCTGAAGTTATGATGCAATAATGTTTACAATCCATGTAACTTCTGTTAAGGGTCGTATTTTGGAGGCTTCGTGGGAGAAATGCTAGTTACAGAGTACGTGCAGTTTCATCGCAATTTTTTTTTAGGAAATATTATTCAGCACTCTAGTTTCATTATCTAGCGATCTAGCTGTTATTAATTTCACAAAATTCCAGCTCCACTGCCTCTACTGCCTCCACTGCCTCTACTGCCTCCACTGCCTCCACTGCCTCTACTCCCTGTAATGAGCGTTGTCTACTCATCAGATAGCGAGCGACTAGCTACAGCTTCTCTGGATAAAACTATAAGAATCTGGGATTCTCTGACAGGAGTATGTCTCTTGACTCTAAAAGGCCACAAAGACGCTGTTAGGTGGGTTATATTTTCTGCGTGCGACCAAAGAGTCATCTCATACTCCAAGGATGGTACTAGCAAAACCTGGGATACAGCTACTGACAACTGCCTTCAAACATTCGAATGCTATAGCCATGAAGGATATTCAGCTGTCCTATCGTCAACTGGGGAACAAGCTGCTGCTATCTCGCAAGACGGTGATATCTTTGTTTGGGATTTAGCGGATATAACCGCCCATTTTCTCAGGATCCTTAGTCATCCAACTTTACACCCTACGTCTATTCTGCTTTCAGCAGATGGCCAGCAGCTTGCTCTTGCTTATGAACCCGATTTGGTTCATATCTAGGAGGTAGTGACAGAGAAGTGCTTTCAGACCTTACAAGGCAGCGAGTGTGTGCTGTACAAATCGACCGCCTTTTCTTCGAACGGACAGCTGTTTGCTTCAGGCGGCCATAATAATGAGGTTAAAATCTGGAGTATTGAAACCGGCCAATGTTTAAAAGTATTAGCAGGCTATGATACAGAAGTGACTTCGGTAGCCTTTTCACAGGATAAATTACGAATTGCATCTGTTTCTGCTGATGGAATGGTTGATATCTGGCACATAGCTACGGGAACTTGTCTCCAGACAATACATAGCTTTTGTGATTAGATAACGTCAATCGCTTTCTCTCGAAACGACCAAGTGCTCGCATTAAGTGGGAAAACAGTCGAAATCTGGAATGCGGATACAAGCCATGCTTCTCAGAAATCTGAGACCCGTGATGCAAGAGTTGATCATATTCTCCTCTTCAAGGATAGGAAGTCAATTGCATCCATATCGTCTCGATGCATCAAGATCTAGAACACTTCAGTGAGCATTTGTTCTCAGATCTTTCATACTTGCCACGCATTCGTTGACAATCGAATGTTTTCAGGAAAAGTCCAGTGGCTTGCTTGGGTTAAAGATGATCATTCAATTGAGATCACCGGTCTAGATACGGAAAACTGTGTTCAAAAGATATCAGCCGAACACGATGGAGGGGTAAGGGCACTTGCCTTCACCCCAAACAGCCCGCTATCTCGTTACTGTCAGAGATGAAGTGGCCAAAATATGGGAACTAGTGACAGGAGAATACTTCTAGATTCTGCCTGAAATTGTTGACTGGCTGAACATAGTGTTTTCTCCAGATGGTCAAAGATTGCTACAGCCATCGGTGAAAGTATCCCTCGGTTGGTGAAAATATGGGATATGGCAGAAACAGTATGTCTTTGTACTTTGGATATTTATGAAGAGGATCCAATTTTAAGCTGGATGTTCTTCTCTCCAGATTGCAAGCTCTTCAGCACAGTTATGTTTGATCGCCGCTTTGGAGTCTCTAAGATCAAGTGCTGGGATCTAGCCAAGGTGAGTTGCTTACGGTCCTTCGATGGCCTCGAGGGACGAGTGAAAATCGGTGCCTTGTCAATGGATAACCGGCTTTTAGCATCATATTCAGAAAAACGAAGCCAAGTGAAGAGGCGTTAGTGGAAAACTTATAATACTATTAAAATCTGGGCCATAGTCTCAGGCGAATGCTTGATAACGCTTGATGGCAGCCCGCAGATTGGCAACGTATCTTTTGATCCGCTAATAAATTCTCGTATACACACTAACATTGGGATATTGAATTTGGACATTGCAAGATCTAGTACGCTTGCCAAGGTGTCTTCACAGACGTTGTCTACGAGGGATACCGTATAGGCTTTGATGGTAGGTGGATTATGAACGGCAAGGAACGTCTGCTCTGGCTGCCTCTAGATTATCGAACCAAGGCCTCGACAGTGTCTGGATCCCAGGTTGCGCTCGGTACTATTAGCCGGCAATTGGATAGTTTGTTACTCATGCAAATTTCCACTGGGTCGCTTAAGTAGATTTACGTTGTCTGGCTCTTCTAGGACATTTTGAGCAATTTTATGGTACAATTAAAGACAGTAATAATACAGGCAATTATTATTTAACACGCAGCATGGATCCTCTGTGACACTTGTGACTTATAATTTAATAAGGGAATTATTATTCAGCACCCCGGTTTCGTTATTCCACATCCCAGCTGCGGCCCAGCAAGGCATTCAGTCTACACATAAAAATATTTAACTCCTATATACACTTGGAGGCAGTAGAAGTGATAGAAGTGATAGAAGCAGTAGAAGCAGTAGATTAAAGCAGCGGAAAATTCGTGACATTGCCACGGCTGGGGCGCTGAATAATAATTCCCTTTAATATTATTTTACGGTAACGGATGCTACCGTTAGATATCCACACATCTAGTTCAAGTTGATCGTTACAGCCAATTTAATAGCAATTACAGGTATACTAAGCAGGGATAAATTGCTCAATGCAGGCTAGCGCTAGAATCTAGAGCTGTTTCCATTGTCGGTGTAAATTCTTTTCCATCTATCTGTCATCAGTGTTCAGAAGAGCTTTGTTTGAAATGATAATTATGTTAAATTAAGAATTATGACTTATATTTCATTTGTGATATACACTAAACTATATGAATTGCAGAGCAGAGCAGAAAATGTAGAAGTACGATCTTCATCTATCTATAATCATGTCAGTTCTAGAAATGCATTATTAATACATGTACCAAACGGCCTTAGATACAAGTACCTTGTATGCTAGTCTCCAGTGAGAGTCTTCCAAGCCAAACCAGGTATGCAATTGAGCGGCATCCAATATTCTCGGCTGCGTTCTTCCAGTAAAACTAGGCATAACCTTCGGCCACTCAAGTAATATGTAATTGGATGCATCTGGAAGCAGAGCTGGGCAAGACTCCGGGCGACGGCTGTTTGTGTGTTCCGGGCCGCGTACGTTGATCAAGCCCCGATTTTAGCCTCTTAGGGAAATCCCATGCGAGACTGCCGGGACGCCCTAGTATCGTATCCACTCGATACGCTGTCAGGAACTAGCGCATCAAACAAGCCTTATTAATGTAAGCCAACAACATCGGATACAAGTATGCTCTACTCCGTAATGTGTCTCACATCTCAAATGTAGCTTGATATGCTACTGTCACTACGTGAAGCGACACAAAGAGTCATTCATGCCTTTATCTTTTCTGAAAATGTATATTTGCCTTCTTCTCGCTATTAATATCTAAGGCTAAAGCACCATCATCACATCTTCTCTGTATCCGACCCTTGTCCACGACATTCTCGTCCAGTCAGCCCCCTTCTAAAAACCCCCATTAGATTACGAAGGTTCATGATTTGCTGAGACTCCTTTCCCCACTACCTGTCCTATTAACGCCGACGCTGTTGTTGATCTTGCTGTTTTCTCATTTGTGAGTTCTCAAAACACGTCTCATGGCCACTACCCAGGATGAGCGTATGAGGGTAAACCAACCTGACTTGTAGCTTGAGACGTCCTGTTCATGTAGCTAGGCTGGCTACTGGTATTGAAGGCAGATTGTCCAGATTGCTGAGTCTTTTCGCGATTCTCTCTATCTTTTTCTTGTTTGGTTCTATATTTCTTGACAGCGGCGTAAATAAACATCTTCAATTCTGTTCTGTCTTGGAGAACAAATAGAATATAGTTCGGTGGATGGATGTTGCTATTGAGTTGTATAACAAAAGTAAGAGGAATAATTGAGAAGTACTCTCAAGTTGGTTTGAGAGAAGGGCAGACACCGAATTTATAGCCAAATTTCTAGAGAGGTAACTGCATTCACGGCTGTTGGACGTCGAGGCAACCATCAGCCACATGTTAGTAATGAATGCATGTAAGCGAGATTCCTACACGGGCGCCATCAACATAGCCTTGACAAAGATTCTCGATTTCTCCACTTTACGTGTGGTCCCTTCGGTACTATGATCGATAAAAGGGGTCAGATATAATCACACTAGTGAATGCGTCTCTGTAAGAGGATAGTGGGCCCTCTGGGCTCGTTGCCGGAAGATCGGCTCATGCCATATACATACAAGAGGCGTGGGTGCTAGCATTCGACTCCTTCCTTCGGCAACGCCCATACCGGTGCCAGATTCTAGCTATCTGATATATATCCAAGAAAGTTGGAATTGATGGTAATAAGTCCACACCTCTAAATTTATTGATGTCCTATGCAGAAAGCTAGTTGTTGGGGTCACGGCATCTTGTGCAATTGTATTATCAAAGACAAAGAACTGATAGTACACACAGTAAGTGAATCAAACCAAGAGCCATCACAGCTGTCGGTTGTCCCAGACATGGCATATCCCGAGATTCGCATCAATGTGTAGGGAAGAGATCTTGAATTAATAGATTAGGGACGGACATCAATGCCAGATCACATACTCTTATGGGATCTCAGTCGCTACCTCGATAGGTGTACACTCCCATGGAGCCTCTACGACATATATTAAATATGCCTACCACTATTACGCAATAGTAGAGAGCAAGAGAGTTTTTACTGCCTGTTAATGGAGAACATATGCGACTGAGAAGCGCTCGTAGTAGCGGATGGATGATTCTCGATCTATACTAAATAAATAAAAAACGCACTCGTCGTTTCTCCAGTCTAATACAGTGCTACATTTATCAGAGTCGCCATGAGTCTCGGCGCATGTACTGAACGCAATGATATTGTTCTTAGATGCATCATAACATCATAACACATGCAAAGGGGGATATAAAGAAACTAAACACCTTTTCTAGCACATAAGACCATAGGTGATGGAGAATTTGGGGTTCCGTCAAATTCTACAACGTAATTCATCATCTCCTATTTCCAGCTTCCTTAGTTTCCAAAATCGGGATCACATAGTCGCGACTTCTAAAGTTCTTAAACTTAAGAATTACATTAAATTAAAATTAAGATACCGTTTTCTTATATAATCTATGTTTAAAACAGAGTCAGTCGCCGTCGTCTCGTACTATTTCAAGCTACGCTAATATATCTTATCTTGGATCTTACAAGGTAGGAATTGAGATCCAACTTCTAATTATTAATATTACTATTATAATACATTAGTAAAGTCACTTTACAATGCCCCCTCTGGCTTTATATGTTATTTTTATAATATTTTTTTTTTTATATTTAGTTGGCCTAAAATAGATAAGATCAAGTCACTAATGTAAACAAGTCCGCCTACTTTTACCAGCATTTGTGCTATCTACATTTAGATAGGGGCAAGAGGCTCGCCATCCCTGATCTTGCGGGCACCATACTTCTCAAGACGGATAGCCTGAATAGCAATGAAGCCGCTCGTATCCTTAATCACATCATCAGCTTCAGTTCACGTCTAAAAGCTCTTTTCAGAAAGCTACTTACCATTGGGGAGAAGCCCTCGAGAGTATCCATAGACGACTCAGTCTCAGAGTAAAGGTTAGAGGTCTCGCTAGAGCGTCCGACAACGAATGCGCTGCCTTTATAGGCAACCATATTGACCTTGCCCTCGACGTGCCTCTGGCTAAAGATGATGGAGTTGTGGAGAAACTCTCGCTCTGGGCTGAAGTACATGCCATTGTAGAGACAGGCGGTCCAGTTCGAGGTGACCATCTGGTCACGGATGGCACGAACCTTGGAGTCCATGACAAGGCCCTCGAGATCTCGGTGGGCGGTGCGCAGGCACGTCAAGCCGGGGGTGTCGTAACAGCCACGGCTCTTGAGACCAATGAACCTTGATTCGACAATGTCGACACGGCCAACTCCATTAGCTCGGCCAATTTCGTTAGCAGCCTTGAAGATTTCCAGTGAGCCAGTGACGACCTTGTCACCGACCTCAAGCTTGATTGGGATGCCCTTCTCGAAGTGGACAGTGAACCTGGTTGGCTCGTCAGGAGCCTTCATGGGATCTTTCGAAGTTAGCTCCCACGTCACGGAACTGATTCAAGACTGAGCGAACTTACCCACGGTCATTGTCCACATGTCGGCTGGCGGCTCGAGCTCGGGTTGCTCGAGTAGACCTGCCTCGTATGAGCAACTAGTTTAGACGGAAGGGTTAGCGACGATTCTATGTCCGGCCGGGAGAAGGAGGTCAAATGGAAGCCTTATAGCGTGGCAGAAGCAAGTATCAAGTCTTGTACCCACTGTACAGTCTTGTCCGCGTGATATACGGGGTTGTATAGCACCTAAAGAAAGCACTTGCTGCGTGCTTCTGCCACCTGCCACTTCTGGAGGAGTTCCTGACGTTCCCTCTCCTTATAGGTATCCCGTCGAGACCAAAGCGCTCTTGGTACTTATAGATCATTGCGAGTTGCCGTGTACTTATGAACTGACAGTAGTGTACCTCATTTTGTACGGCGGTCGCTTGCAACGACGTATAAACATCGAGTACGCTTGAAGGTCTCGATGGGATGAAGTAGAGGGCTTTTGCTCACTGGATAAGGTTGGCATCCATCGAAAACGGCTTCTGCTTAGTCGACGTCACAGGAACGCCCTTTGATGCAGCAAAGTCCAAGAGTGCTTGACGCCCGCTGTCTGTACGTTAGTATCTCCGAGAGAGAGGGGGGCCGGCAGGGGTACGGACGCGAATCGCTCGCAAAACTCCGGTATGCGCCACGGGATGATTGTCTTTGTCTTCTGATCGAGGGCCCTCCATGCCATCTCGAATCTGACCTGGCTAAAGAGGGTGAGTATGTAACATTGATATCCGGACACCTAAACGTACTCATTCTAATCTAGTTAGCACCCAAAACATGATATACAGAGAGGGAAGAACGTACCCCTTTACCTGTGCCTATATAGGTAGGAGAGACGGCAGTCAGTATGATATGATAGTAAACCGATCCTGAAAGGCGACGTCGATTGCTTACATCCATGACTCAAATATTCACAGTTATACTGCTTAGCCACTTTCATCATCGCCCTCGCGATGACAGGCCTAGCCAACGACGTTCCCAAGAGGTAAGCGTCTTCGTATATCGCGTTGCCTAAGCGTGGGATGTTAGCATAGCCGTGGATGGAAGTTGTGCACTTTGCACGGGGGAGGCCGAACACACATTGCACTGCTGGCCAAACAAGTTCCTCCACCAGCTCCTGCTGAAGATTCTGGATGATCATGCGTTCGGCGCCGATCTTCTCGGCCTTCGCTTTGACTGCGTCGTAGTCCTCATTTTGTCCCTGCCATGACGTCAGCACAGGGATAAGCAAATGAAGCCGCTATGAGTAGCGAGCTGGCCCTGAGAATAACAGTCCATCTCTTTCATCCTCCGGGCTCTCTCTGTATCGAGGGCACGGGCCAGAAATGCAAGAGAGACAGCTTGTGCTTCCAGGCGCAGTTTGTCTTAAGCCGAGGAGCAAATGTCGAGGAACGGCGTACGTACCACATCTGCTAGGAACGCCTGTTCTCAGTCAGCTCAGCGCAGGTACATCAGCTAGGTTAGACGCACAACAACAGTATAGCCCTTCTCAATGAGCCAAGCTAGGATAACAGAAGTATCCAAACCTGTAATTTACATGTTACATTAGCATGGTCATCGTGCTCATGCAGCACTGTTCATGTAGAAAAACGCACCGCCAGAGTATGCCCTGATTCACGGGGATCACCAAATCAGCCTAACAGCACTTAGAAAGCAATAATGGTTCTGTTCAACTCACAGACAAACGCGCTTGGCAGCCATTGTGATAGTTGGTTGAAGTGGAAAAGGTAAGTAGGGAGCGAATGAAGTTGATGACCGTCAGTCAGTGGTGTTATTGCCGCTTTCATCCCGCCGAGGCCGGACTCGATATGAGATCTACAAGATGTCTGCTGTGGGGACACTAGGCTGATTATGGCAAGACGCATGATAAGGGCTGCGACCCTAGCCCCACAATAAGGTGCTCGTAATTAGTACTAGGGCGGCAAGGGGTTTGCCAAATAAGCGGGAATCGACAAACAATCAGCACACTGAAATAGACCATACTCACATACTAACTGTGCTAGCCTCGTTGAAATAGTGCTCTTATTGTCTTTATGTATGCGCATATTCATTTTGCAGTCCCTCTTTTTTTACAACCGCTTGGCTTGGGTGTTTAGACTTTCGGACCCCCAGGGCGTCCAGTTGTGACGCCATGGACGCCTTCCTGAGCAGAATAACTTTACAGAAGGCTCTTCAACGTGTGAGTCATAATTGACTCACTGTCTTTGAGTACCTACCGTAGGTAGTAAACCTGTGATAACTGCCGCAGTTCTGAGCGCATGCTCTCTTGGTTACCTAGGTAGGTAGTACCTTACCTTATTTTATCCCACCTTAGGTAAGCAGCGGTAACGGAACGGAACAAAGAAATCGATGTCATCTATTTGTTTCTTTCGCATAGCATATTACCGGTAGTTAGGTGTTAGTGGCTAAGAGTTAGTGGTATATGTTTTAGAGTTTTAAAGAGTACTATAAGTGACTTATACATACAAGTACTCCACTTTTTGGGGGCCTGCTATGAAAATCTGGTGGCCTGATAGAGCTTCCCTATTTATACTTTAAAAGAGTGGATCTCAGCTTACCCGAGTATAGCTCACCTACGTCTGTAAGACCAAATCTCTATATAAAAACAAGATACAAGTGTCTATTATGTGTAAATATTATATAACATTTTAGACATTAGTTAGGAGGGAAATGGCAAAACCTTGGGTCAGGTTCAGTTAAAGAGCAAGAATCTCTGTCTGCTCCCCCATAGACAGGCCACTAACCGGCGGATTAGTAGTCAGGCGGGTAACCACTGGCGAACACCGGCTGTTAAATGTTTTTCTTTTTTGCTTTTGGCATAATTTCTTTTTATCATCCATATCAGCTAGATTTAGATAGCTTCGTAACACATACAACCTTATCCATTGGAAAATATGGAACCACGTTGAGCTTTTCATGAAAGTCTTAGGTCTCTTACTTCAAAAAATGTGGTTCGAAGTCTAAAGCCAGATAATTCTGCTTTGTTACTTGTATGAAGGAACTTCATCAATAACAATATGTCGTGATTGGCTGAGTTGGTCGACAATCAATTCAATTTCACCTATTATCACCTACTCTATGGGCCAATTAACAAACCATAAGGGCCAGGTTATAATAGCTCGTTCTCATAGCTACACCACGCAGCTCGAACTCGGAACCAACTACTTCGCCAAAACAGACAACGATGTTCCGAATACAGCATCACACCATAGAAAGTTGGAGATGAGAGATACGAGATAAGATGGATCCCTGATTTCAGCGTGTTGAAGACACACGGCAAGTACCTGCCGCAATTGTAGGGACAGGCTTCTGTCCAGATTTGAAGATGCTGCTGCAACAACGAGAGTCCACAGCAGGAAAGGAGTTCCCGCCCCCCATGAAGGAATCATGCCAGGAGATGTGAGCAGCATACGCAGCTTCTGCGCATACAACATTGCATGAGTTTGGCTGACTCCAAAATTTTTATTTACTTCGCCAAGGTAGATGATTGCGGCTAACCGGAAGCATTCACGCTGGCGGAATCGGTTGTCGCTATTGGCCAAGGCCCGAGGCAGAGATAAGAGGTCATGGAGGATGGGTGACACATGGAGGCCAGGAAAGAGGGCATTGTCCCAATATATCTCACCCGTGGCGGCAAAACCAGCTTCGATGAGGCAGTTAGCTTGTCGAATACTGGCACACAGGCGCATTATTGCAGAATCTTCCAGGATGTTGCCACCTGATGAGTAAGAGATAGTCGAAGATATAGCACTGTTATAGCCGCCCAACAGGGAGAGAATTTGATGCGGCTGAAGGTATCGTGGCGTTCTATCTTGTAGATACGCTCCGTTTAGATCAATCCTTCATCGTAAAGGTTAGAATACTAGCCAAACGACGATTAGATCCTAACATATACCAATAAATCATCATGCGAATAGCAGGAGCTGAGTCCATAGCGACTACGCCACCATAGGGTCTGAGCGCAAGTGACAGGCCCTCAAGATGGATATTGATCAAATCTGCATCGGAGATGAGATTCTTATTGTTCTTAGCTCGCGCAATGTTTTGAAATCTGATATTAAACACTTACTGCGAATGCCGCAAATGCCAAGATTGCTACAATTACCTCTTTCCGAGGTTGTACACGCTCAGACAAGAGTTGCCGTAGCGATCGGGTTGCCATAATAGAATAGCTGATATAATCCGTCTTCAATCCACTTTGGCATGTTCTACCGTCATCTACGTGCCGTGCTGATGTAGACAGCATCTGTGTTAATGCGGTTGATCCTTGCACCATGTTGAGAAAGCTTACAGCTACCATAGACTTGAATATGGGACACGTTCCGTCATACACTGGAATGGAGAAAAAAGTCAAGATCAGTAATTATAGATGGCAGGGTGTAATAGGCTTCAAGGCAAAAAGTGATCCTATAGTAACTTAGCACGGCGGCGGTGGTAATCGGGTAACAGCCCGAAGACGGCTCCTCGGCGTGTCTCTTGGCGATTTGGAGGGCCAAACATGATAGGTAAAGCATTTTTCTCTTGACTGGGCGACTGCAAAGAGGTATCAAGTTCGTTTGTCCTTCTATTAGATGTGATTGGAGCAGAACTAGCCAGCGTGCTTAGAAGAATCGATGCATCCAGCTCAACTGTTAGTGGTCGCCGTAGTCCCTTGGATATTTGCCGGCGGTATACGTGGTCTGCCTGGGCGTGGCTTCGGATACGCCGCCGTGTCGCGTTATCCGGTTGGAGATTTGTCGTTGATAATCTTACGAACTCGAATCTTTGTCGCGGTAGGCCCCTTATGCGACTTCGTGGGCACTTCACGCCATTCTCGTGTTACTTGGGTTTAGTGCGCTGTTGTCCGGGTATGAACGTCGAGCGATTCCGCTTACCACCAGCAGTTTCAGCCATTCTTTTTGTGAGCGTATTTAATACAAATTATAATTAAATATGTAGATGTGTTTATATGTTTTTATATCGATGTCTGCCACTAATAGTTGAGATGCCGACTTTGGTTTGGGCAAATCGTGGATTGGACACCTTTGTGTTGGACGGTGCATAAATATGCGAAATCGTGCAATCAGCCTTTTACTTTGCATTTGGTGTCTATGAGGGGCCAAGGAACAATTTTGTCCCGTTAGAATACAGATTTGCTGGCAAAGTCCAATATCACTGGCCCTTTGTTGTCTGTCGTAAAGTTGAGTCTCAGCGAGATAGCCGAGGCATACATTCAACGCTGAGAGATTACGTCTTGGTACTTCATATTA
Organism: Trichoderma evansii; assembly: GCF_050947405.1. Classification (NCBI taxonomy): domain Eukaryota; kingdom Fungi; phylum Ascomycota; class Sordariomycetes; order Hypocreales; family Hypocreaceae; genus Trichoderma; species Trichoderma evansii. The sequence continues at coordinate 231,223 of NW_028145175.1, forward strand.
TCGGCAGAAAAACATAGGATCCACGAGGAGCGACAAATTTCTCAATAGTATTCTATGTGGTTGCATATTAAAATACGGACCAAGTTATCATATTATTTGAAAAGCTTTGCAATATTTATTGCCCGACCTCTGCCCTAGCAGATCTCTGAGAACTCTAACCTACATATGCCTTGCCACCTCTATTCCATTATAAAACCTCAATGTCCACTCTTTGCTTTATATAATCATAACTTTTCTTTGATCTTACCGAAGCTACTTATGGCGGATATATAGCCAATATTTAACCAGAGAGCCATCAGTTCATCCAACCTCAGTCAGACTCAATGGGCAGGTCTACTTCCACCAAGTACTGGCTCAAACTTCATGGCAACACCCGCAAAAAGCAGTGCTGCGCCAGCGACGATAATGAGGACATACGACATCTGGATTGCATCCGTAATGGCTAGGATAGCCTTGGTGCGCAAGTCGCCGCTCAGCCTCTGGAAAAGGGTACTCTGGGCCCCAGCAATCGCAGCGTGAATGTCAGCAGCTGAATAGCCTTGGCCTGCTAACGCGGCGGAGAGGTTCTCAAAGGCTTTAGATTGGAAAATCTGGCCAGCGATAACAAGTGAAATAACCTCGCCGCCAACTTGTGCCATGTTTTGCAGCGCAATAGCATCTCCTAGCCACTCGGGTTGCGTTTTGAAGCTCGCAAGGGCGTATCCAATCTGCAGTGTCATGCCACACCCGAAGGCAATAATGACACTGAATCCATATATCTGACTTTGGGGAGTATCTGGTCTCAAGTACCCCATCAACAAGCCGCCATCCAGCGCAGTAATTACACCAGATATAACGTAAATAGGCATATAATAACGTATACGCGACAGGTAATGGCCAGCCAGCATGTTGATTATTATGGAAATGATAATAGCGGGAAGCAGGCGCACGGCTGCCTTTATGGCACTATCGTTATGCACAAATTGGAAGTAGATTGGGATGAAAAACATCATTACCCACAGAGCCGAGATTGCAGCGGATGTGGCAACGTAGAGCACCCACTGTGACCGCGAGCGAAGAAGGTGTACGGGAAACATGCGCGTCTTTGGAGTCGTGAAGATAGCGAAATACTGCTGCAGTGCAAAGACGACTACTAAGACGCCGCAGACGACAATCGTCGCAATAGTACGCCCATCATCCCATGGCCACTGTCCACCAGCCATGATAAATCCAAGTGTAAAGGAGACCCATGCGGCAGCGTTGAGTATATACCCGACGATATCGAGCTTCTTGAGGCGGTTCATCACCGGGACATCTTTGGCTAGGTGAATGCTCGGGATGGCCAATAGGAATAGAGGAGCCAAGGTACCTCCAATGACCAGATTGATATAAAATGCCCAGCGCCATGTGGCTGACGATACACTAAAGGCGCCGCCAATGACAGGACCAAGCACCGCACCAACACCCCAGAAGCAACCAATTACGGTGATGAAGGTATCGCGCTCCTTGGGTATCGTGAGTACCGAGATGATGTTGAGGCTGCCAAGATAGATGCCAGAGCCGCCCACTCCCGCCAGCACGCGGCCAACTATCAGGGCGCTCATATTAGGTGCGGCTCCGCATACTGTAGAGCCGACCCCAAAAAGAGCGACGGATGCGATAAAAAGCCACTTCATGTCGAAAGAAGTGAATAGCTTGCCGGCCGGTAAGATCACGGCGGCCGAGCCCATGGGGAAGCCGGCGCCCACCCAGGCCAGTTGTTCGACATGATCAAAGGCTTCTACTATAGGTCCCTGCACGTCTGCTGAGATAGTGGTATCAAGCCCGTATATGAAGCAGCTTATATACAATGGCAGCAATATGAGGATCCACAGTACCCCTCTTATTTGACGTTGTGGTTCGCTCTCAGAGGCATTTTCTTTCTGCAATTCGAGCCTATCTTGCAATTCGTTGCCGCTGCTGGATTCATGCTCGCTGATATTAAAATCTTTGGATTCAAAAATGGATGTTGGTGCTTTATAGCCAGTCGGAGTCTGCTCGGGTTGTTGATGATTCCATCTGGGGATATGGGTTCGACGTAGCAGGATGGAAGAGAATAATTTTCTAAGCAGACAAGAATTGGCTTGAAAAGATGTGGACTATGCTGTAATTTTGTCAGATGTTCAGATAAACGATGTGATTCTAGCAAGTGTCCTGTCGAATGATCGATACTCTTGGAGCTGCTTTCTTGCTGCTATATAGGAAATCCATTCTCGGTGGACCCAGCATGTATAACTTGCAGAACAGAGAAAAACGATTACCAATGGGCTCATTTACAAATCAACTATTCGTCAAGACGTAGTTCTATTCATTAATGCTACATGGGAAACCCCATTGGAAAATCTCTGTGTATTGCAGCAAGCAGCGAAGTATCATATCAGCATTTGCGATAGGGCACTGGGCGTGTATCAGTACATTATTCAGCGGATTGGCCTGGGCTTTATGCATGTCAGCTCCAGCGACTACTGGATTTGTGTTAGTGTCAGATTTTAATCTCGTAATTAAGGCATCCCGTATGCAGGTTACCAGCCGTGGCTCAATTAGGCAGATGGATGGGTCTTGGATCCTGACGTGCTTCAGGTGCTAAACATCATACTTTCAACACGACGCAAAACCTTTCTGAAGCAAAAACATAATATGTATCTACTCCATCGCAAAAATAGGCACCTAGTAAGCCAGTACAAATTTTACATAATTCTGCTAATCCTACAACCTGATTGGTACGTATCTCCTTGCAGTCAAGACTTCGGCAATTGCCCAAGAAATCCTGTCCAATATAAAAGCCCATCTTGTAGAGTGTATGTAGCATATAAATTCGACGGTATAGATATCTTTATATTTGATCCGATCTTTTCAGTATCTCAATAAACATTAGAGTCCCCTTATCCGAAATCGGGTAGCATAGCGTAGAAGGACACCAGGCTCTGGAAATAGTGCTGTATATACTTTCTCCTCGACATCGATGAGAGTTAACACTTATGATATAAACGAAGTAGACGAGATAGGCGATTGGACAAATCACTTTGTACCAACAGAATTTCGGCGTTCTTAAATCATCATGTCTGAGCTCCCAACGATTATTACCCCTAAAATTAGCTTGATAATGGACGCTAACGCTAAAACAACAAATCTACAATTAGGTAGTATTACTCAACGCCAAGCGCCTGTACGATTCTTCTTTTCTTACAAACTCAAGTACTAAGGAACAAGACTCTCCGCCTGTAGGTATAAGGCTACAAAAGAAGATAAACACGTTAAAGAGGGATCCAGCTGCTGGATCAATAAAAACCCAAGGCATAAGACTACCAATGAGAATACTTACCTATTCTTAGGCCAGTAATAGAAAGCACCATACCAAGCAATATTCCAATTTAATATATATACGAACTATATTAGAACCTGGACTCTGTCATGATATTATAAAACTCATTTCGTTAACCTTTCTGTATGTAATTTATTCCAAATCCTATAATTAAGCGAATAACTATTAGTTAACACTGGTTGCTATATATTTTTACTTCTTGTATCTTTCTTCTAACCTCATGATGGAATACAGAATAAATATTATTTGATTTGATCACTCTTGATATGCAAGGGTACTTTTAGTAGATCCTGGCAAGTCCAGTAAATTTAATATTTTCATGGAGGGGCTGGCCCCATCTCCTTAATGTAAATATGGGACTTGTCGGATAATACGGAGTTTTGAATTGGAGTTCATGAAGTCAGTTTCTAGCTGGATGCCAGATCTCTACGTATCTCTCCGCAAATGTTTTCTATGTAACACGTATTCTCCTTTATCCAGCCACTAAATCCACTGCTCTGAAATTTCTCGGCAATTTCTTCCCCCCACTACGGAGAGCCTGGGCCACTCTTTTCTCTCTCCTCTCCCACTCTCCCATTACTCGGCTTTCGGCATTGCATCAACGTTCTAAAACCCCGAATAAATCGAAATACCTCTCTATATCTCTGCAGATAGAGGCGCTTCGCATAGGTGATAACTAAACTTTGAGCCCTATTTATTTCCAAGTTATATCCTAATATTATATTAGCCTTTTGGTTAGCCTTCCCTCTTTGGGAAAAGCATTTGCGTTTTGTGACGTCAGTAATTCTTGCAATAAAAGATGCTTCAGTTGCTCGACCCCATTCAGGCGTCATTTTATATCTCTCCGCTTCGAATGTTTAATTGCATGTGCCCTTGTGATAATCTCACGTTGATACTCGACTTTTGACCAAATACAAACACTCTTCATTTGGCTACAACTCAACAATGGCCGCGCAGAAAGAGAAAGTTGTTATTATTGGAAGTGGCTGGGGTGGCTATCGCCTGGGTTATGGCATCGATCACAAAAAGTTTGATGTCACCTTAATCTCACCAGAGAATACTTCCGCCGTAACTCCTCTATTGGCCAGCGCTGCTTGCGGACTGTTTGACCCTCGATTGGCGCATGAACCTCTCCGACGAAGGGATTTCCATGCAAAGTATATCAAGGCTTTGGTCGTCGACATCGATTTTGATGCGCAATCCCTTATCTGTCAGCCAGCATTCGATGAGCTGAAAGATGAGCGTTTTAACGTCGACTATGATAAGGTTATCCTCGTACCAGGATGCCGTAGCAACACCTTCGGTATCCCTGGCGTGACAGAACATGCCATCTTCGTAAAGAATGTCGCCAATGCGAATGCAGTTCGAAGCCGATTGAACGACCTTCTTGAGATGGCCTCTCTGCCTGGAACATCAGAAGATCGTCAGAGGCAACTATTGCATGTGGCCATTGTTGGCGGCGGCCCTACTGGTATCGAGATGGCAGCCGAGCTAACAGATTTATTTGACGGAGACGCCAATGTCTTGTTTCCACATTTGAAAGGCAAGGCGTCTGTTTCCGTGTATGATGTCGCCCCTAATATTCTAGCACCATTTGATCAAAAACTGGCAGAATATGCGACTGGTGCCCTGAAAACCGGCAAAGTCAACATTAAAACGAACACGCATATCCTTAAAGTGACTCCGAACACAATTGAAACTCAGGAGGACGGTGCTACTGGCTATGGCATGCTCATCTGGGCCACCGGAAACAAATCTGTTCCTCTAGTCGACAAACTGAACCTTCGTAAGACGGAGAAGGGATTGATACGGATTTTGACGGACGACCATCTCAATGCTTTCGCACCAGATGGTAGTGTCATGCAGGGCGTATTCGCAATGGGAGATGCGGGAGATATCGAGGGCGGGACTCTACCAACAACCGCCGAAGTTGCGATTCAAAAAGCAGACTACATCATTAACGCGCTGAACAAGAACGATAAGTCGCCTTTCGAGTACAAGCAACGCTCTCTAGTTACATACACAGGAAGATGGGACGGTGTAGTCCAGGGTAAACGGGAGTACACGGGCTACGGAGCGTGGCTGAGTTGGAGATCTGGTAATTTCTTTTGGACGCGGTCATGGCGCAGGAAGATCTTGATGTGTTATGCATGGTTCATGGACTGGTTGGACGGAAGAGAGATTATTCGTAATTAGCACTAAAAGGGAAGTATATCGAGTTTTTTCAGAATGTATGTCGATCCAAAATTAATATGACAGCCTGTCCATGCTTTATTGAATAGTGAGAAGAATCATAAACGTATTAAGGTGAATTAACATGATTTCTCATATATAACTGCCTGATATTTAGTCTCCAACTTATGTTGTGAAAGCCCGTTGTAGTAATTATGACTTCTATATGCCCAAAATAGCTGAAACTGTATACACACTTTCGCTGTTGGGCTGCTGCCCCTAATTGTTATTCAATGCCCACTTTAGGAGATACTTACACATTCTTACATATATATAGGCTAACTCGTGCGAGGGAACGTGAGTTCCCTAAACAAATATTGAATCCATGGATTCCATCAACGTGATATGAGCTTAAATGGGCTAAATACAAACCTTGCTAGCCTAAACATTGCATCTCGTTGAGCGATTCATTCCAAGCGCTAGCGGGCTGGAGCTTCTACTTGAGCTTTGGGTGTGCATCAGCACTTGTGTAATAGCTTTGGTCCTTATGCTGAGTCATGTACACTGTAATTAGTCGCGTCTTTTGCTTCGGAGTAATCATCGTATCAGGCTAGGCCTTAAGAATGATAAGCATAAGAATATGGATATGCAATGATGTTAAATTAATGGATCGGATATCTTTTGCTGCGGTGTCGTCAGAGGAAAAGGGGCAAATGGTCAAATTACGTTCATGATCGCTGTTTCAACTTATATATCCATATTGACATTGTTTTATTGAAATATAAATCTAATAAAAAGTGTCATAGCCAGTAAATTTTGAAAAATAACCAACAGCCCGTTTTCTGACGGTTTCCAGTATTATGTATTAGACATATTTGTACATGGGGAAAGCTGGAAGTGTAAATGGCGTGATGCCTCCTGACCACAATCCTGCACAGCCAGACCAATCTATATTGATTATCACCATTAGCTTGGATACCACTTAGCAGGTGAAATATACTTACAGGCGCAAAATGACACCAGGAAGCCAACGGAATTTCCAGCTGTTAACAAGCCGGCATTGTTAACCATATAGCCCGTGGCGAGAAGTATTAATTCGACATTGAAAAGTAAAAAGGCCGCGAATAATGTCCAAGAGCTTCTCAAAGAGGCGACTGTGAATATCGCGTTCAGTATGAGCCAGCTGAATAGATACATGGCGAGCGCTTGGTTGAACTCGGGTGTGATGTGTCCCTGCGCATCGCTATATGCTATTGCTACAGTTAGAAAAGTTTTCTATATTCGTTTATCAGATGGGAAAATTACCGTCAATGATGCCTGTTCCTGGGATAAAGACTACAGTGAGACGTTTGTGTTAGCTAGCTTAACCCATTGATACTGAGGGTTGTAAATGAATAGAGAGAAATATTCGTACTCATTGCAAAGCTCAAGCTCAAAGCCGCGTATGATGGGAAGACTGTGGCGCCAAACTAGGAAAATATTAGCGGCGTTTATATTTCTGGTTGCTTGTGTATGGTTGCATACCGTGTTTCCGGCAACAAACTCCATAATGCCTGAAATAAATTGGCATATACCACCGAAAAATACAAACACTCCAACTAATATATTCTTCTCTACAATGCCGCGTGCATGTACACCAAGCAATGAGAGTAGAAAAACTCCTGTACCAAAAGATAAAAGACCCAAGGGCGCAGGATTCGCAAAACTTCGATGAATAACAGGTAAAGAGGGCTGATCACGATTATCAATATGGCCGCCTTTGGTTCGAAGTCTTTCAAGATCCGGCTCATTCGAGCTCACAGATTGAGGCCTCTCCTCATATTCATTTCGATCAAGTTTTTGGCTTTGGCTAGTCATTTTGAAAAGACAATTGACAGTGATGTGTTTTTATTTTGAGTAAGTAAAAGCTCTTATTCAGATTGCTGAAATCAAGCAGATGGCGGGCTACATCCCCCTTTAAATAGATCGAGTCGAGCCCCAACATAGCTCCCTTAGATTAGAGCTCGTAGCTTTCAATGCTATCTCTCTCCGCAAATTACAATGTCAAAGCTCCCTTAAGCTTGAATACAGAATCCGGGGAACTGACGGGGAAGAGCCGTGACACTGCAAAAACGCGGGGTCCCCAGATCACGATATCTTTCCGGGGAAAGGCTAAGAAGCGATCTTCGTGGCGCTAATCCCCACACTCAACTTGACCAATCCTTTGTGAGGATGGATAAATAGAGTTGGCCCTGCGATAATAAATTGCACCAAGCCACTTCGCTAATACTAGATGGACAATAGTTTACGGCTACTATTGGCGGCTGTCGCTGTCATACTACCCACCTTTTCGTCCGCTCTACTCCCGAGTCCATTGCCGAGATTTTAGTGCCACCTCTATGCCATGCCTATCTCGCTCATGATTCATGTGAAAGCCACTCTGGGCCCCCACGGCTTCGACTGCTCCAGATCACCATGTGGCTGCCGTTCAGCTTCCGTTCTTCACTTCCGAATGGGCAAAACATGTGGCGCAAGGCCTAATAAGTGGAGATGCTTCTTCACGGGTGAGTCCCAGCTCCTGAAGAGAGCCCACTGTCTCAACGATCTCGGCTCTTGAAGAGAGTCCACTATGTTTTACTATATCTATCCTAACGATTTTATGTCATGACACATTCTCATGTGTCAGTAGCTATTGTGGATTAGGGAATATGGAGGCCTTTACATTACATGAATCAGCTGAAAGCCAAAACGCTAAAAACAGGGATTATTACTCGTTATCATATGGGTATATTTAGAAGCCGTAAGGCATAATAGGTGTATGATAACATTAGCGCCACTAGTTTCGCCACTAGCGTTTCTGACAAAAGTATTATAAATGTTTGATGCGATGAACGACCGCATTCTGATTCCTATGGTTGATGCTTTCCATTCTGCGTGACCAAAAAGTCCGCTAAGAAGTCAAAATCTCCGTCCACCATAAATTCTCCCAGGTCCATATAAGATTCTAGACCACTGGATTGAAAAATATCTGAAGAATGTTCAATCGGAAAGTTCAGAATCCCACTAGTACTTGGATCTGACTCATTTCGATCTATCGTTTTGAATCTAATTAGTTGTTGATTCGTAGAACAGAATATCTCGCAGATTGAGTCTTTTTTCTTCTTCAAAAAAAGAAAAAGGGGCAAATATCATTTCATGGCGTTTGACTTACCCATAGCATTCAAGATCAAGGAAAGTTGGGCAAGGTACTCTACACAACGCTCAATGACTCGGTTCCCGGAATCAAGCCGACGTAGCGCTTCAATTGCGTTTTCTATGTAGATACGTGAGTTATTAACCTTTACCCTGACGGACGTATCGTTTAGGGTCTCTTTGGACGCTGATATTATCATGAGAGATGCGAAAATAACCAGTGCGGCATTGAATGCTATGAAGCGGTGAGTTTATGCAATTTAGCTCGTTCCATAACACAACGTGTTTACAAGCTATACTTACTGTAATAAAGAGAATAGTTCCATGCGCCCAGCAATTCACGTCGCCAGCTGCTGGATAAAGTTATGCAATGAACTACCGAGATGATAGAAATGGCGGATTCGACGCAGGATTCAACACTGTTAAGACTCATTTGGCGCAGAAGTCTTTTATCAGCATTTCCTGAATCATCCTCAGCAGTCCCCAAGGACTTTAGAAGACTTTCTAAATGTCGACGATGAAGTAAGATTCGGAGGTTATTGTAGCGCACTGAGAGAACAATGCTGAACCTGTGGCAAATGATTAAGTCTTTGTCCATTTTCTCAACATCCTCGGGGTTCATTAGAGTATCCCAAATGCGGAAGCCCAAGGATGGGACTAATTGAAGCCGCCAAAGGTCTAATTGATGTTGCCCATCAAATACGCGAGAGATGGCGCTAGAAATAGACGCGGGGTCTTCAAAGCCGAGGTTTTGTCCATAACACGAATCCAAAACATTATAGAGTATGGCATAAAGTTTTCTATGTATCGTTAGTAAAAATTCAAACGGCGATATATAGGGAAAAGATTTTGAATTCTTACACGGCAGCTATGAAGAAAGCACCATCAAGTTGGGGGTATGACTCCATCTCCAAAGATGGGCCAAGCATTTGCATATTGTTAAGGGGCATATCAAGCTTTATGTATGATTCAGGAATTGTACAAGGCCGACCAAATGTCATACTTAGAGTGCTAGATCATGCAGTCTATCAGCAGCCGCTTCACTATAGAGGATAAGAGAACCTACCGATCAAGAAGAATGCATCCATACCAGGTTCTCTTGCGTATTTCACATTCTAAAGGCGAAAATCCTTGGTTCGCATCAGGTGAATGTAATCCCAGCTGATAAGCGGCCGAAATAGCTAGTCCGTGCGTAGTCCATGCCTGAACGGACTTTTGAGTTCCCTGCAGATATTGGCCTAGGATTAATAGATATTGTACTATACAAAAAGGGGATAAGTTAGCAATATGCTAATGACGACTGGGGGATAGAAGGGACGTTATCACTACGTGGCACCTATACATACCCATTTCTAGGCTTGCATTTCGTTTGGAGTCTCGATCGCACAGGCCATTTGCTCTTTGGTAGTAAATATCGGACTCTTGTATCCTTTTATCAACAGGTATGTCATCTTTTGCTGACAAACTCGCTGCAATGGCAAGAATAATATTAAGCAGACCGAGCCAGGTTCGCCGGACAGCGCGGAAACGCTCGTTTTTCATCTGGAGATAGGTTTTACAGAAAGACGGCTCATGGATAAATGGCAAAAGCTGTCCAGTTTTAAGAAAGTATTGTTGAATTAGGCTCCACGTCCGCTCTTCTGACGGCAATGCGTATATGTTTACTCCCGCGTTCCTCGTAAAGTTATTAGCCCTGCCTGGCGTTGGTCCAGGAGATGGGGGCCTGGATTTGGAGACATTTACGATTCCTCCGCGTCTCTGGTCGGCCGGCGATATGGCATCAGCTAGTTCGTTTCCTGATTTGGCTTGCATTATAGCTCGAGATATGTAGCGCATAAACGCAATATTTGACGAAGGACCTTGAATGAGTTAGCTGCCGAGATATTCTCTTCTCTTCCCCCCCTTCTGAGGAATTGGTGTTATGTGGCGTACCGAAAAACCCGCAGTCTACTTCATTGGTAAATTTCAATGCACCCATGCCATCGATGGAGTTCTCCGAGATGTCAACTTCTCCTAGCTCAGTAGCGTCATGGCTTCCCAGCGTTGATGGGAGCAACACAGATCGATGCTCCTCGACGGTTGATAAAGATTCATTGGCAGGAGTATCGTGATCCCCGCGACTCGAAAATGTAGCTCGCCCATCATTTTGGGCACTATGTAGTTGCTGGAGGGAGCTTTCAATGTCTTGCAGTCTCTGTTCCAACTGGGAGATGTAGCTGTTTCCGTGATCAATAGGCCAGACAGAAGTCAATATGCGCATGTCAAGCATCCTCACCTTCTCCCCACGGTCAAATTAGAAGGAATAGAGCTATCCGGGTATTGACACTCTGCGCCCAGCTCTTGGCATAATGCGCAAGGATGATCACCGCTGCACTATAGAATATTCCGGACACGAGTTACGTCAGCGACTTGATGCTCACGGCCGTATTCGCAAACATCTGGTCTCATACTTACGCGGGATTTCCGGCGTCGGCACAAACTGCATGCAAGGGTAACTCGTCGCCGCTTGCTGGCTGGAGGTGCCGGGGAAGACATTGTAAGGACTCAGCTTGTTTTGTTGGGAAAGCGGATGCGTTCCCCGTGCCGTATGGGAATATATTTATTGAGAGGTTGGCCGGCAGTATCCCGCCGACGGAAGTGCTTTGCCGAAATTATAAGACGCCTCATCGAATAGCGTTGAGCTAGTGAAGTGCTAGCCTCCAACTCGGGGATACTAAACCCCAACCTGGGGATCTGTGGGGGCGATTCATCTTAACCAAAAAGGCTCAAGATGGATATGGGGAATGCCGGCTCTCCGTTGCATGTATGAGCCCATAATATAGTTATTTTTAACGTAATTCAATAAGTTGCAAAAACAGTTCCCTGTTCCGTGCATCTGGCAAAAAGGTCAAAGTCTGCGTAAAGTAAGGAGTGCAGCTTTGCTCTGACAAAGAGAATAGTGCAATGATTTGAAGTGGAGCTCTCTAATCATCATGTAAGTTTCATTTCAAAGTTTCATTTTGAACAGGTACAGAGCCATAAATATCCAGATAATGGAATGTAACATTAAATAAAATACAAATCTAAGATCAATACTTGTACAAATAATCCTTTTTATGCAATAGAAGTCATCCCTGCGCATGCTATTATAGCGCCGCTTGCTTCTGTTTCGGAGCCTCGTTCGTGAACCATCCCATATACTTGTTTTCCGTGATGCGGTGAACACCATTCTCGGGATCAAAGTCATCTTTTCCTCCATTCAACACCCGGCTGACCGCCTCCTCAGCGTGCCCTTCGGCATCATAGCCATAAACTTCCAAGACAGTTTGTGGGTCTCCGTAAAGGTTGCTGCTTCGGATGAAGTACTTGCCCTCCATCTCAGTAGCCATGGCAAGGTCACGCTGTCGGCTCTGCGGGCCATCTGGCAAATGCCAAATTGCGCCATTGATGAATGAAACCTGCTGCTTCATGAATGCCTTTGGCATGCGCTCGGTTTCGTAAACCTTGATGGCCTCGCTCAAGGTAAGCTTTCCTTGCGCAACTGCGCCAATACACTTGCCCAAAAAGGCACCGTCTTCCATAGCTGTGGCAGCTCCTTGGGCCATATGGTTGACCATTGAATGGGCGGCGTCACCCATCAGTACTACATTCTTCTTGGGAGACGACCATGATTCCAAGGGCCCAGTCACCATCAAAGGCCAGCGAGACTAATGAGTCTGTGATTAGCAAAGGGCTTGATGGGTTAGTGAAAGGTCTTTCATGATTACTTACTGTCTGTGGAACCATATCAATGATTCTCTTGATTCTAGGATCAAAATCCTTGTACTCAGTCTGCAGCTCCTGAATTGGGACGTCGTGTTGAGTAGCCTGGAGCTTCTTGGGAGGATGATGCGAGAGCACCATGTTGAAAACATCGCCACCGCTGATGGGATATGTAATAACATAAGCATCTGGGCCCATCCAGACTTCCATGGTCAGCTTATCGACAATCTCCTTTGCAATTGGATCTTTGCGAATTTGATCGTATGGCACGATCGCCCGGTATGCACAGTTGGTGGTTGGGCACTCCGGAATAACCTTGGGGAAAAGTGTTTGGCGAACAACGCTGTTGACTCCATCAGCGCCGATACACAAATCGAATCTGTATGAGTCGCCATTGAATGTCGTTGCTGTTACTCTGTCCTCAGAGTCATACTCAATGTCGACCACACGAGAGTCAATGTGGATGACTGCGCCCAGTTGCTCTGCTACCTCTACCAGTCCTTCATGGAGGTGAGCGCGGTGGACAAGCCACCAGGGTCGTCCCAAGGTTTTCTCTAGAACGGGGATGTCGGTATATCCAACTTTGGTGCCGTCCTTGCGACGCATGTTAAGTTCTTCGATCTGAACAAGGTTGTTCCCAATCACTTTGTCGACTCCCCATCTTTGAAGGAGGACAGACACATTGGGAGTCATTTGAATGCCAGCGCCAATCTATATCATGGTAATATTCTGTTAGTTGTGTCATCTTAAATAAGACTATGAGGATGCGTACTTCTCCTAATTTCGCAGCGCCTTCAAGCAGGGTAACTTCAACACCGGCTCGACGAAGGGCAATGGCAGCCGCCAGGCCACCGATTCCCGCGCCAATGATTCCAACGTGGAACTTTTGAATAGCCTAACGCTGTAAGTAAGTCATGCTTCTCCTCGCATAAACGCCGAGTTCGCACTCACCATCTTGTGCGGTGGAGTTGGATGCGAATGATGTCAAACTCGAAAAAGAAATGAATATAGAAGAATAAAACAGAAAGTGATGCTTCAGAATCTATCTTAATCATGGATTCTCTGAGATGTATTTATCGTTTTTCTGATCTATACAACAGAAGATGCCGAGTTTCGGATGTCGGCCCGTCGGGGAGTTAGGAAACTTGGTCAATTCTCGATTTCAATAGAAATATCGGACAAGTTCGGTATCTGCTAAACAGATGATTGAAGGTCTGTTTTACTTCCTCTTTAGTATCTATTTTGATATTTCTGACTTTTTTAATTTTTTTTTTTAAAAAAAAAAAAAAATCCTCAATACTGTTAATAATTGTTCCCTGCTGGGTTATACAACTTTAGCTATTTTACCATGGCAGAACACGTGAAGACATCATTCGTTCCCCATCTAGGAGGCATCGATGTTGGATATAGATATTCTTTTACTGATTCTTCCCTTCCAACCCTGTTGCTAATTAATCCATTTACCACCACTTCCGACTACTATCAGCCAGAATTCGATAGTGAGCAGCTGGCTGGCAAGTTGAATCTTCTTGCCGTCGAACCCCTTGGGCATGGTGTTACGCATACGAAGAGCGAAACATTTACGTACTGGGATTCGGCAATTGCGATTTTACAACTTTTAGACGTCCTAGGGATTAATCAGGCCTTCGTGGCCGGCACATCCCAGGGAGGATGGATAGCGGCACGAATGGCACTTCTTTCACCCCAGAAAGTTAGTCTACCATATCTAAGACATGGTCTGTTCTGCTCATATTAATGAAATTCGATAGGTTAATAGCCTTATTCTCATTGGCACTTCTATGGACTTTGAATCCCCAGAAAGTCGAGAATTAGGCTGTTGGGACGGCCCGCAGGCCACCTCCGCATTGGTTACAAAGAGTGCTGACTTTACGCCCCACGATGATTTCGAACCCGGAAGTGGGTATGTTGACTTTTTAATGGAAATTGGCTACGGAGAAAAAGTGACTACAGATTTAACACAAAAATGGGCCAATTCCATCCAAAAGATTTACTCAAGAGATGCCGGGAAGAAACTGATCTGCATGGCTGCTGTTTGTCTGGCTTCCCGAGACGGACTATATGCCCGCCTGCCTCATATCAGATGTCCAGTGCTCTGGATGCAGGTATGTAATACGTGCTTTACTCATATTCAATACGATATCTGACAGACAACAGGGAACAAAGGATGTTGTCTTTAGTGTTGCCAACGCCGAAAAGGAAATTAAAATGTTCACTAATGCTCCTGAGGCAAAGTTAGTCGTAATGGAGGACGGCGTCCATTTTTTGAGCTTTACACATGGAAAGGAGCTTGAAAAGAATATCCTAGAGTTTACCGAGCAATGGGCGGCGAAGCCTAGTGGTGAATATTTTGATTAGCTTTAGCTTTATTCTATGTAGTGTAATAGTATCAATGTCTTAATCATGTCCATCCAAATTATCATATCCACGAAGTAGGCACAAGGTGACGATGATGACAATAAACTCTACCAGTAGTATAGACGACTTAACGATGTTTTTTTCTTGCTATGATTTACGGTTATTGCGAAATATCACCACCGCCGATCTCGACGCGATGCTGGAATGCTATGGAATTGGTGGCGTCGGGGAACCCGGGCCGACGGTCCGTCGGGTAGGAATTTTTGACTTCTGAATTGCCACCACCATAGAGCCAGTCAACCGGATGATACCGATGCTGTAATAACGTATTTAATATAGCAAACTCAATTCAACTTTCGTTTAATTGTATTCAAAGTGTTACGGAAATTATTCAGTAAAGCAATTAATCACCACTTTGTTTCTTTGAGTCACAGCGCCATCACGATGGGCCACAGCATTCCACAGGTTAGCATAACCATTTTGACAAGTCAAACACCCCATGAGTACTCTTGTATTTAACCACTTTATAGCTAAAAGATAGTTCGCTGTTTATTAGCAGGGCATATGTGAATGGAGAATGGATAGAAGCGAAATCGGGCGAAAAGTTCGAAGTTCATGGTTAGTTGGCTGCCTACCATAGTAATGCGATATTCTGATCTGTTTCAACGACTAATGTTCATATCTAGACCCTGCAACTGGCAAGTTAATTGGTACTTGCCCCGAATGCTCAACTGAAGATGTTGAGAAGGCCATACTGGCTGCCGCTGAGGCTTTCTCCACCAGTCGAAAAATGTTGGCGCGCCAACGAGCACGTATATTGCATCGCTGGTATCAGCTTGTGATGGAAAATGTAGAGGATCTTGCCACCCTTATTACATGGGAGAATGGAAAGCCGTTAGCTGAAGCACGCGATGAGGTAGCATACGCAGCAAGCTTCCTGGAGTGGTTTAGTGAGGAGGCGCCACGAGTTTATGGAGATACGATTCCCTCTGTTATCCCAGAACATCGGATCATTACTATCAAGGAGCCGGTAGGAGTCTGCGCTCTGATCACTCCCTGGAATTTCCCAGCAGCAATGATTACTAGAAAAATCGCGCCTGCTTTGGCAGCAGGTTGTACGGTAATCTTAAAATCTCCAGCGGAAACACCATTTACAGCAAATGCCCTGGTGGAATTGGCTTACAGAGCTGGCGTACCGAAAGGCTTCATAAATATTGTGACAGCACTGGAAAACACAGCTCAGGTTGGCGAGCTGTTAACTACAGACCCGGAAGTACACAAAGTCTCCTTTACTGGTTCAACAAACGTGGGAAGGATTCTCATGGAACAAGCAGCCTCTACAATTAAAAAGGTGTCCTGGGAACTTGGTGGTAATGCACCATTCATTGTTTTTGATGATGTCGAAAACCTTGATGCAGCTGTCGATGCGGCTCTCATCGCCAAGTTCCGCAATTCTGGCCAGACTTGTGTTTGTGCCAATCGAATTTACATCCATTCGCGGCATTATGAGGAGTTTGCCAAACGCTTCAGCGAACGAGTCAAAAAGTTCAGGCTCGGGCCTGGGTTTCTTGATGGTGTTACCCACGGACCGTTGATTCACAAGCGCGCATTAGAAAAGGTCGACGAACAAGTCCGCGACGCAGTATCCAAAGGCGCTACAATCATCGCCGGAGGTAAAAGGTCCATTGAACTTGGGCCAACCTTCTACGAGCCCACTGTTTTGACCGGCATGACCAAAGACATGCTGCTGGCTTCTGAAGAAACATTCGGTCCGGTGGCTGGGCTATTCTCCTTTGAGACAGAGCAGGACGTGGTTAAGCTGGCTAACTGTGCAGAGGTAGGATTAGCTGGTTACTTCTTTAGCAGCGATATGGCTCGAGTGTTCCGAGTTGCAGAAGCTTTGAAAGTAGGCATGATTGGCGTCAATACTGGCCGAATAAGCGAAGCAGCATCACCGTAAGTACTTTCCTCAGGTAATAGTTTAAAGTGGTCAATTACAGGCTTGCTAACACGGATTAGATTTGGCGGCGTAAAGCAAAGCGGATTTGGGCGTGAGGGGAGCAAGTATGGTATTGAGGAATATATTACCACAAAAACTGTTACATTTGGTGGATTAAATGCATCTGGTTTTTAGAATAAAGATAGACATAGATACGTACCCAGACTTGTAAATTGAATATGGATTAGATACTAGATCAATTTATATCCATGCAGGACTCGAGAGACTGGTGGCAGCTTGCAATGCAGCAAAAATTTACGGGTACTTTCGGAGCTCTGTGCTCTTGTGTGAGGTGACTTCTGGTATAGCTCTCCCGGGGGAGTTGTCTATAGGATCCGAAGAAAGTATAGTGACATATATATTGGGGTAACGATGCTGCTAGAAATAGTTATCTATATACATGAAAGCAAAATAGTGTAGAAAAGCCAATTTATAAATCCAATTGCTAGTTTATGGATCGTGGATTGATGGCAATTCTCAATGATTCCAATTGTAAATTGATATAAATGTCGGTTCTCATCAACCCAGCTCTGATTGGAGCTTAATCCTGAGTTATACCGGGATTGCCTGCCTTGTAGTGCCGTTTTAGCGACCAAAAAGAGTCAGGTTATTACGATATCATGTCTAAATAACGCGTACAGTACGTTCTTCGCACCTTTCGAAATATTCTCTGCCACCTTTTTCGTCGGTCAAGGAGTGGAAGAGTCCAACTCGCCAGTACTCATTCGCCTCTCCCGTTGGATAAAGAAGGAGACCATGCAAGACTTCAAGCGGTGGAACCTCGTCTTTGTCTTGCCGCTCTTGTGGTGTTCTAGAGAATGC
This sequence comes from Trichoderma evansii, assembly GCF_050947405.1. Classification (NCBI taxonomy): domain Eukaryota; kingdom Fungi; phylum Ascomycota; class Sordariomycetes; order Hypocreales; family Hypocreaceae; genus Trichoderma; species Trichoderma evansii. The sequence continues at coordinate 248,844 of NW_028145175.1, forward strand.
ACTCGGTTTATCCGTATGGCCACTAGAAGTGAGGAGCATTACGATTTTCTGGATAGATTCCCCGCTAGCCTCTAAGAGCTGCTTGCCACAATCATCTGTCTCTCTCCAGTCGAGAGCGCACTGTGCGACGTAGTTCTCACCATCTATAGCTAGCCACTCATTCTGTAGGCTATAATAAGGTGTTCTAAGAGGCAGATTTTGGAGTTTTGCATTGGGGATACTACTGACCTTCCCACGAAGCAAGAGATGTCCACAATACACACGGCCATAAGTGTCTGATCCATGAATGCTTGTTTCAGCTTCCATGACGGCACATTCGAGCTGCATCGCGTCAGAGCCGTCCCAGAGCAGGGCAGCGCCACGGCTTGCCCAAGACCAAGAAGGTGCAATATATTTGGTCGAGCATGCTAAATCTCTCATTAGCTTACTAAAGGTTTTACGCTTCTTCCTCTGTATTTTCCAAAGTAAACCCCGATGAAGATTGTTCTTCCATAAACCAGCCAAGTATGTATCCTTGCCAGCAATGAGCTTGGCGTAAGAGGACACGGCTGGCAGTCGGTCAGTCTCAAATGTGAGAAGTTTTTGAGAATAGTCAATGATTGAATGGTACCAGCCGTCATAATCATGATCAGACAACAATCCAGATGATGACTGAATCCTGGATTGCTTGGCAGTTTTAACGCGGTCAAGTGTATCATCGATTATCTTATCCTCAGTTTTCATAATGTCAATAGGCTGAAAGGAATCCCAATACATCATCATATATCCAAAGTATAGCTTCCTAACTGCAAACATATCCTCTTGAAAGGTCCAGCCGCGAGCCTGCCAAGACGATTTCTTGAGTTCCAGCTTTATTGGTGCGTTTGAGAAAGTTGGCGAGGAACGTATTGCGAACTCTGCATTTTCGTAGGAGAAAGGTATGTGACGGATAAAAAATGAGCCATTGATATTCCCCTCATTGGAGTGGTGCGTGTATTTAATCTTAAGGCTTGGATTTCTTTCAAGGAAGCCCTCGTCACATGATGATGAACAGAGTGGTATTATTGTTACCAGGGCATTTTGAAATATTTCTGCCATCATCTTTGACTCTGTCTCCCAGTCTGCTACATCATCTTGAATAATGCAAAGCGCATCAATCCATATATACTTGACACCCAATGCTCGCGCAACACGCACTGTGTCTTGATAAGCTTTAGGCATAGTATTATAAGATATAGAGCGCTGTAAATAAGCGTAGTTGCTTTTTGTTGTCTTAAGTGAAGGAGCCTTAGGTCCCCAGCAGTAGCTAAGTGCCAAGTATGGTTGAGGTTCCTCGTTCGTTTGAGAGTGGCTGTCTACAAGACGGATCAAGCCTGACTCTTTACTGCTTTCCACGTAAAGTAATCTTGTAGGTCGATAAAGTGCTTCAATGGTTTTTAACTTGTAGTCGCCAAAAACCCATTGCTTTAGCGTTAATATACCGGATGGCGATATTACGTCCGGAATACGGTTAGAACGAATGTCGAAGATTGAAGCGCATGCGTCTAGAAAAATAACGGTGTTAGGAATAAAATACTGTTATTCAAGTGTAAAGTAATGACAAATCATACCCGTAGGGTTGGCAGTGACCCTAAAAGTAAGATAATCGAATTTATGTCTGCGGCTCCTAAATGAAGGGCTGTAGATAGTGAATGCTGATAGCCCATAGTTCCAATGATGACATATCTTCAAGATCTGGATCGTATCATCAGGCAGACGCTCCAGTGGATATCGCTGGAAGTGCCAGATCATAGTATTTCGAAGCAATGCACAAAACCCACAGCCAGAATTCGCAGATGCAGCAAGCCCAGGAAGCAGTGGGACGACATCTTGCCGACTATATGCTAGAGTTCCCTCATATCCAGGAACATCTGCTTCTAGTTCTGATAGTTCGTTGCCACCAGGGCTATTAGTGCGAGTGAGACGTACATCTGCTAGCTGTAGCACGCTACAATGTTGGCATAATGCCTGATATTCGCTTGGATTAGATTTTGTGACAGGACAGAAATTGTAAAAGAATGTCTCTTCGGGAGATTTGTTTATACAGATTGACTCTGTAACAGCGGGTGTTTTAGCAAAATCTTCATGCAATACATCAAAGTCTCGAAAAGTAAGAAGGTTCGCCATAACTACAGATGGCAAAACGGATTGGCTGCTGCACAGGCAATCAAAGATGAATGACTGAAATGTTATGATGGAGTTTTGTCTCAAAATCACGGTACTGTCGAAAATGCCTCAGCTCCTCACTGCTGCCTAATCAAGCTGACGGCGCCGCAGAGGAAAATGAATGCAGTCTGTTACTTACAACTCGTTTACGAAGTATTTATTTGTGATCAATAACCCCGCACAAAGTAATTCGCTAAATGTTTATATGATTAGTAGGCAGGCCTGCTGAATTTAAATAAGCTAGCTAAATTTCAGCCTCATTTGCTAAGGAATAGTGATATCGAAGAGATAATTCTGATTGCCAGTACATCTAAGCTACTTACAATTGGACGTTCCACACTGTCTGCTGCAAATTATAAGTTATGGGAATTAGAAAAACAGAGGCTTGAGTTGAGTGAAGATAGAGGATCAAAGGGCAGCCATTCAAGACCATAAGTAGCCTTTAGACATCGTTGGATAGTTAATTTAGAGGCTTAAACTCGCCTAAGTTAGCTTAAAACCATAAGAATACTTTTCAGCGAGGAAACCACTCTCCTTTGATACAATCTTCAATCTACCAATGTATCATCATGGTTCAACTTCAGCTGTTGAATTGCGTTACTATTGTGTAACACAAAATCCACTATTCAGAGACGTCATAGGGTTGTGACACTGAGGACTCAGTTATTTATATTAAAACACATTCGATACAGTAGATCACCAACGCGCAACAAGACTAAGTCCGAAACGTCAACGAAATCGGTGTACTTTCAAAAGCTATGAGCCAAGTACGGAAAGTTACAAATCTTTCAAATGACATTCGTGAAGATGAAGAAACTAAGAAGCCACTCTTATATGTAAATTGTATTCAATTACTTTGAAGCCAGCTCCTGCGGAAAATAAGCCATTATTGGAAATACGCCATACAGTACAGTTATGCGATATATACCTATTAATGAAGGATCACGTAGACCGCTAGTTCAAGACAAGCTTTCTTTTCCTTAATATATTAATGAATATTCAAAGTAAGTAACACAACCTCCATTTTAATATGTACCTCTCTAGAATAGACTAGATGATTAGTTCCGAAACCCACACGGCAATATCTATTAGTCAAAGAGAGACCACATCAGCTCTATCAGTGTCAAACTTATGGAGTAAAAGACAACTAACGCTAACTATTGCATCCCAAGGGTCAATTTATTACTTGTTTGCGACTCCTGCTGCTGCCTTAACGACACGGACTTGAGGCACGCCGATATCCCGTATACGAATACATGTGGGATGTGCTAGCACGATTCTGTCGCTCCGCGCGGGCACCCATAAAGAGTTTAAGGCCATTGGTCTATTCCTCTTTCAACTTTGCGCGCGGTCATCCCAGTGCAGGCTAGCGCAAAATAGACCATCTCCCTCAGCTCGTCTTCCTAGTTATCAATGGAACAATTTGAAGAACGCGTGGCAGATATCAAGGCATTATTAATAATTGTGGAAAAAGGGATTATGTGGTTACAAATCGTGATCCTTCGCAATTTCAAGGATGTAGTATATATGGATGTATTGAGAAAGGAACAGGCATATAAAGAACCGCCTTGGCCCCCGTTTAGATGCCATATCCAACATCCAACTCTTCAGCACAATTGTTCGTTGCAATCTACATATTCTTTCAATTTTATCCAAAAATACTATTATTACACAAATACAAGCATTATCACCTTCCAACATCATGCCTACCACAATTGCAATCGCTGGCGGCACTGGCAACATCGGAAAAACCATTAGCGACGCCCTCGCTGCCACCGGAAAGTACAAAGTCATTGTGCTTGCTCGCGAGGTAGAGATAATCTACCTTTTATCATTGAATTTATAAAAACTTTTTCTGACATAAATATATTACAAGACTCCCAAAAATTGGTCTCCGAGTGCTGCCCCACTTGTCAACGTCAACTACGAGGATGTCAATGCTATAACCAACATATTGGAGAAATACAATGTCCATACAGTCATATCTGCCATCAAAATTATAACACCTGAGTCTGGAACAGCTGAATGCAATCTCATAAAAGCTGCTGCAAAGGCAGCGCCCACGAAACGGTTTATTCAGAGTGACTGGGGCGTGCGCGCACCTTCGGAAAAGTATGCTTACATTGAGGCCTTCTTTTCTTTTATTATTTTTTCCGGGGGGGAATTTAATACATACATGTACTAATAGTGTGAGAAAAAGTAGCCTACGCTTACCGCAACATTATGTACGTCTTGCCTCGATGGAGCAGCTCCGCCAAACGGACCTCGAATGGACAACGGTCCATAACGGTTACTTCCTTGACTACTATGGGATGCCGCACATCGAGACTCATATGCCGGGGCCATTCGCCTTTGTTCTTGATATTCCAAACAAAATGGCAGCTATTCCAGGCACTGGCAACGAGTTGATATCTTTTACATATACGAGAGATGTAGCCGAGTTCACCGTCAAGCTACTCGATTTGCCTAAATGGGAAGAAGAAACATTTTGCTACGGTGATAAGGTGACATGGAATGAGTTTTTGAAGTTGGCCGAAGAAGCAACTGGTAAGTCCCCATCTTTTATGACTGTCCCTTGATGATCACTCGTTAAATGCTGACATTTTTTTTTTAATAGGATCCAAGTTCAATGTTACCTACGATGACGTGGAGAAGCTTGAAAAGGGTGAGGTCACTGAACTACCATCCCATGCCATGGCATACGAATTCTTCCCAAAGCCGCTCCTGCAGCAGTATTTCTCCAAGTTCGGCCTATACATTATGGCCGGCTTATTTGATATGCCAACGGACAAATCTCTCAACGCCATATTTCCAGAGGTCAAGACAACCACAGTGAAGGAGGTTCTGGGTCTCTGGAAGGGGAAATAAATGACTAGACTGTACACTTCATTTCGTTGTCTCGCAGCTCTATTTATTTCATCACCAAGTGTCGCTTTCATCGAGTATCATGGTTCAAGCAATGTTCTATTAGCTACATTCACTAGAATATATACAATTTTACTCGTCTTACCTATTCTAGTCGGTTATAGACCTTTTCTAAGCTAAAAGAGCCGGCATGCCAAGAATATTCAAGCATGCTTGTACATCCCACACTTCGCTATCTGTGGATCCTCGAATCTGCCACACGCTTTCCATGATGCGTAATGCTTCGTCCAATGTCCCAATCCGCGTTGGTTTATCCAACTCGGTGAAAAGATTTCGAAAGTCTTGCTCTTGCGTGTGCTCAGCTATACAACCGACGACGCAGAGCGGCCAAGCCAACGCCCGCAATTGGGAAGAGCCAGCCATTGTTTGTAACAGTTGAAGTGCGTGCGCTACACTGGACCGTACCTCTGGCAACAATGGGAGCCAGCCTGAAATCACGACGGTTAGGTATATTCTCGCTGCACAGCCCCAAATCTTTGTAGAGTTTACTAGAAACACGTCAGGTACGAGATTCAGTTTACGACAATGCAATTGAAAAGAGCCAGTGGGCCAATATTTACCTGTAAGAGCCGCACCATCACCGTCCATCTGTGAACCACCCTCGTCAAGCATTTGAGTAATGTGGCTAGCGCGCTCAATTAGCCCTGTCCTGTAGTCGATGCCCTTTCTCATGCTCTCTTTCTTCCAAGCATCTAGTGCCGATATCTCTGCAATTACATGTATGGCCCAATTGCGGCAACCGATAAGGTTTGATAGCCGGATAGTAGCCTCACCCTTTCCAGGAGTCCCGTCATCTCCATTAGAAAGAAGCTGTGGATGATATTCGAGTAACTGTGGTGGTCGCTCAAGTGAGGTGCTCGCCGCAACGTCGATGAAAAGCAGAAGGCCAGTGAAGAACCGAAAACATTCCTGTCTGTTGTCCCAGACATAATAACCTTCTTTAATCGCATATAGCGGGCGTTGGTTGATCTGACTCAAAATTTCGAGCATTATAGATGTAGAGGTTTTCGCAGCGTAGTTCTGTAGTATATCTAGGAAGAGAGCAATGGTGGGCGATAGATGGTTGTCCCAGTTCGCCGATCTGCCCAGCGCTACCTCAAAAGTAAGAAATTGAACAATACTCTCCATGACTCGCACTTTATCCAACAAGTTCGCCCGGTCGCCCTGATCATTCAGCTCCCGTATATCCTGTTGCAACATATTGAAACACATATCTGCCTGTCGTACGAGCCGAGACCAGACTACCGTCTTGCACAATTTATGTTCCTCTCCAGAATATTGTTCGCTTAACGCAACCGTGAAAATATAAGAGCTAATTCCTAGTACTGAATGGAAGGCGACTTTGCTATGCGAGATAAATGAGAAGATCCAGCCACGCCCAGGGCTAAGTAGACCAGCTCGATAGAAGGGAAAGATCAATGGGAATACATTATCCAGATATTTCATGAGAAAGTCCATATCATAGTCTTCTCCGTAAAACATCATGTCGGGCTCAGGTTTGGGTCGCACATCAAAGTTGTTTGCGAGGCTAAATCCTGGTGCAGTGTCGGATACCTTGCGTTTCCTTGTATTCATTTCAGCATTTTGGTTGCTGTTTAGAATTGGGGTTGTCTCATTTGCTGCATCAATGCGGGATGTTATTCTACCGTTAGAGAGGTCATGTTTGGGGATAAGGTTGATGAAATTGATATCTGGTCTGATCCGGGTTGTTTTTGCAAATCCTGCGACTCCTGCCGAAGCATGATGCCTCTCTCGACGACAGCCGGCTTGCTGCTTGATCTGAGACTTGATTTGGGCAGCCATAGCCTCTTGCTTTTTAGCCCCATCGAACCATTTAGGTTTCCGCATTGCGTAGTGACAGGTAATTTGCAGCCCACTGCAATTGGCGCATTCAGGCCGTCTTTCATCGCACTTTTTGCGACGTAGTCGACACGTCCAGCAACCATTGCTTCTCTTTTCTGCATGAGCCATGGAAATAGAGGCTGTAATATGGTGCGTGTAGATCCACCGAAGGGTAATCGTACGATAGCTAGACTATATGAATGAATAAATAAAAGAAGAATATGAATAATAATAAGGGGAAGCAGTGACTTGTTGTCCTTAATAATTACGTGCAGCTTTCCTTGTCGAAAGTCGTTCTGGGGTGCGACAGGGGCCGCAGGATAAGCAGGCGGTATGCAGCTGTAATTGTAGTATTTTATCAGTTGAGCTTTCTATAGCCTAGTAACCCGTATTTATAATTCCACTAGGGGTGGGTGGCCGATAATTATACAGCTCAGCTGGCTTAGTTACGGACGCCATTTTAACCTGATTCCTTACTTGTAGTACCCAGTGCAGTGTACCTGAACGTTTTGCCAGACGAGCGCTATAATCTCCTTTGTATCTCTGTATCGGCTGTATTTATACTCATTGATGACTTTGTATTTGGTACTACAACTCTTTTATAGAGTGAGATTTAACCTCAGAACCATTGGATTTTGCGTAGTGGCTAATGGCTATAAGGTGTTGCATTGCTGTTACAAGCACATACGACCATAGGTAGTGGAGAACTCGGGGTCCCGTCAAATTCTACCACACGGTTCATTGTCTTCTATTTCCAGCTCTCTTGGCTTCCGAAACTCTTGAACTTGAGAATTGCGCTAACTAAATTAAAATACCCGGTTTATTATGTCAATGGATCTTTATTTAAACGGAGTTGACTACCGCTATCTCTCGCTGTTCCAGGCTATGCATAGTAGGGTATTGCCCCACTAATTACATGTACATAACATGAGCTTTTTCTTGGAATCTCTTAAATCGAGCCCATGGCGGCTGTTGCTACTCAAGCATTATTAGGCGACGAGCACCGCTTTACACCCCCGCAGCTGTGTCCGCAGGACGCAGCGTTTTCAGTTCCACGCCGCGATCCGAACCAACTCTTGGCTATTCGCTCGCAATAAAGAGTATGCTTTGCGATGTCTTAATTCACCACCTGGCAGGCCATCATTGGCAAGCGGATCAAGGCGACCTATATTATATCATACAGGTTCTCAAGAAAACAATGGTACTACAAAGTTCGTCTTCTTGTCAGAAACAATCTAACGTGGTGTTAGTCATTTAACATACAGCCGCTCCCGCTCCCTGAACACGTCATTTTCTCCAACGCTAAGACAAGTCCGTGTATCATTGTCATTGAAGGAGAAGGCCAGAAAGTATATTAGCGGAAGTATATATCATAAAATATGATATAAAAAAAATATAAAAAAAATCAATTACTATATGTTATAAGTAAAGTAAATAAATATAATAATTTAGCTTTAATTAAAGTAAACTATATGTGTATATTATGCTGTTTTTCTTAATCAAAGGTCGGGTGTTTATTATACTAAGAAATAGCAAGCGGGGTCCTTATGTAATATGCGATACCGGTGCCGGTGTTGGCCCTATAAACTTTTCCTATGACTGCCCTCGACTGATTGACTTGACTGATTGACCAACTTTAATTCCTCAGCAAACTTTTCGACCCTCAGAAATATTTCAACATGGCCGAGAAAAAGGCGGACGCCCCGGCAGCCGGCATGCTCTGGGGGGGCAGGTTCACAGGTTCGAATGTCTCGGGAAACAAGCTTCGGATGCAGTATACTGACCTCACGGTGCGTAGGTGCAATTGATCCTCTGATGTACAAGTACAATGCCTCCATCCAGTACGACAAGACTCTTTACAAAGAAGATATCCTTGGATCAATTGCTTTTGCCAGGGCCAACTCAAAGGCTGGCATCATCAGCGAAGAGGAATTTCAGGCGATTGAGCGTGGGTTGCTCCAAGTGATGGAAGAATGGAAGCAGGGAACTTTCGCTATCATGCCGAATGACGAAGATGTGAGAGGCCACCACTCAATTCCACTCAACTTCTCGAAGCTAACACACTGGACCAGATTCATACGGCAAACGAACGTCGCTTAGGAGAGGTCATCGGCAAGGACATCGCGGGTAAGCTGCACACAGGTCGCAGCCGCAACGAGCAAGTTGTCTGTGATATGCGCATGTGGTTACGCGATCGGATCCGCGAAATCGACAGCCAACTCGTTGCATTCCTCAAGGTTATTATCACACGTGCCGAGTCTGAAATGTAGGTCCAGCCCCATCTCTGGCCAAAAGCGACCCCCTGCTGACTGACAACCTCAGCGACTATATCATGCCTGGATACACCCACCTCCAGCGTGCTCAGCCAGTTCGGTGGTCTCAATGGCTAATGTCATATGCCGCTGCGTTCAAGCAGGATCTCGAGCGGTTGCGCCAAGTTTTCGAAAGGGTCAATCTGAGTCCACTTGGTTGTGGCGCTTTGGCCGGCAATCCATTTCGAATCGATCGAAACATGATAGCTGAGGAGCTTGGTTTTAGCGGAATAACCTTAAACTCCATGAATACTTCGGCCGACCGCGATTTCATAATCGACTTCCTGGTCTGGAACTCGATTTTCACCAACCACGTCAGCAGGTGGGCTGAGGACCTCATCATATATTCGACATCCGAGTTCAGTTTCGTGCGGCTGGCCGACGCCTATTCTACAGGGAGCTCTTTAATGCCTAATAAATTCAACGGGGACTCGTTAGAGCTTTTGCGCGGCAAGTCAGGGCGCGCTTTCGGTCAAATGGCTGGGTTAATGATGGTGAGTCCTCATATTAACATCTCAGCCAGTTCCCTTGGCTTTTAGAGTGACTAGGAGCGTATCGAGAGTAGCTACTAACTATTCACTTGGCAGACTGTGAAAGGCTTGCCATCTTGCTATAATAAAGATCTCCAGGAAGGGTGGGAGCCCATGCTGGATTCGGTTCAGACTGTGTCGGATAGTCTAGGCATAGCCAATGGCGTCATTGCTACCTTGAAGGTGCGGCCAGAGCGGATGGAGGCTGCTCTGGACAAAACGATGCTAGCCACTGATGTCGCAGAGTGGTTGGTGAGGAGGGGATGTCCGTTCAGAGAGGCTCACCACATCGCTGGACGCGTCGTTGCACAGTCTGAAAAGCTGGAGATTTCGATGGACAAGCTGACCCTTGAGCAACTGCAAGCTATTGATTCTCGGTTCACAGCAGACATTGTGGAGGCATTCGAATATGAAACGAGTGTCGAGGCGAAAACGTCTAAAGGCGGTACCAGTCGATCAAGCGTGCTGGAGCAGATCCAGGTACTCAGGGCTATGTTGGATTAGGGGGTTTGATAGCGTAGTGCAGGATGCGGCCGAAGCAAGGGAATCTAGGACGGATATCACGAATGGCAGCTTTATTCTGCGGAAGAGCATATGATTTAAGAGCGACGCTCTTGAATGAACCAAAAAGTTATAAAAATGACACAATATCATTGGAGAAATCGAACAGGACAACCGCCGGGCAAGCCGGACATGGGAGGAGTCGTTATCGATCAATAAACGTTTAGTCTTGAAAGCATCTTCCTATAAATTGTTAAATTCTCGAGAATCGGCAGTCAAGACGCCGACTTGCTGCCAATGGGAATAAAATCGCAAGAGGCATCGCAACAAGCATCGCAACAAGCATCACAGCCACGGGCCAGGCACAATGCATCGCAAGGGGATATTAGAAGGTAGAGCCCAGCTGGCTCTCCGCTTTGTTTATCCCTCCGCGGCGACCTCAGTGCAGCCTTGGCCCCTAGTACACTTGCCAATCGTAAGAAAGTTCTGTGGATAGAGGAATTTTTATTGCGTGATGAATGCCAATGGCAAAAACAGGCAAATTCGGTGGCGATTTGTCTAAGGGAATATCTCTATCTACAGCAACGTTGGCCAAACTCCAGACGCTTCCTTTTCTTTCTCCTCTTGCGATATTCTTTCTCCTATGGGCGTAGACGATTGACGTCGCGCACAGGTAAGCCAAGCATAGTATGATGGAGTCGGCGTCTATGGAAACTACTCGTCTATGGACTCGCCGTTATTGTTGCTGTTGTGGTCTTTTTTGCTGGGGTTGTGGTCCGCGTTGGATTGTTAGTCTTGGTGGCCTTGGTGGCAAGCCAGGAAGACGACTGATCATGGCAATTCAATGTGCCTATATACATGTGCTGTATCATATAGAGATCCAACTACAGTCATATCTTGCTCCATAACATATGTACAGCCGAACTATTATCGAAATAAACATGCGCTATTCCTCTCTCCAGCTCCAACCTAACTCGTATTACATTATGGCCAATAATTGTTGGAACCTGCCCATGTCCCAATCTTTTCAACTTTCTTACATGCCATAGTAGCATGCAAAAGAATTAGCTCCGTCAACTTGAACACAATTGCCTCCCTCAAAAGCTTGCTGAAACAGCTGGCCACCGCCACAGTTGGAACCTTGGTAGAAGTCGCACACGCAGCCGCCTGCCCAGCAATTGGCGATGTTCGCATAGGCACCATAATGATAGTTGAAGCAGTTAGGGGGTCCGGCATATAAGTTGGTGGCCCAAGTCACCTCGACTGCACCAAGATAGCTGCTGCACTGATCGCTGTAATAATTAACCTGCATTTGTTGTGCAGAAGCAATGGATGCGGTGATAACCGCCAGAAATGAGGTAGTTGGAAAGTGCATTGTGACTGAGTACTTCGACTAATGAATGGCTGAGATGGACTCTGGCTATTTCTCAATGCCGGATGGTTGACGGCACTTGGTCAATTTATATCCAGGAGAAAGGCATAAGGATTCTGGAACCACATGCACTCCATGAATAGTTTACGATGCTAATACTGCCGCCCTTACTGTAAACACAACCATAATTTCTTGAAATAGCACCGAAGACATGGACCGTTGTTTCCCAATGCCGGCAGAAAGGCGACAACTTACACTATCTGTACCGCTAAGTAACTAATCATGAGACTGAGTACAGTAGTCCCAAATAACAGGTAAACATAGACCAAACAGGAAATAACGAATAATAATTGGTAACTCTAATAATCTTTTTTACACAAGGGGTTCCACTATGTGAGTGGGGCGTATATTTATATCTGAGCGTGAAATATGTCTTGTGGGCGCATCGTTGTTCGCACCTGCGCCTTAGGGAATAGCAAGGATTACTCTTGTAATTGTTTAATAATTTATTTCCAGAATTGAAGGTAGGAACGGGGAATGCCGTGCAGTAGAGCTTACTCAAATAAGTCTATAATCAGAAAAAGAAATGATTGGCACGCAGGTCCATCGACGGTGAATAAGCGAAAACATACCACCCTTTTTATATAGGCACGTTGCACGTGGCGAACCTATTTACTCCAGCATCAAAACCCGCGGGCTGCAAGCTGGATCGCCGTTCAAGCCTGTCAAAGCCCGGTTTTCCTAGTATGAATTGATGATTTAAGACGGATTTGGATATTATCTATCTCAGTCTCGGCAGTATGTGCAATACGAATTCATTGTTTCCGCTAGATAATCCTTTTCTTGTGGCCGCGCATATTTTTTATATAAGTTGCACCCACAGTTTGTCTGCAGCAGTTGTGGTAAACAGCGGTGAGATATAATGCAAAAGAATAGTTCATATTCGACTAGTTCAAGATACGCAAAATTCCTTGCTTGGGAAGAAATACTCTGAGAAAAGGTCAACGCTTTATGAGATTTAAGTAATACGTTCCTTAAATACGAGATGGCTGTAGCAAACTCCGTCGGCGTTTTTCTGTTTTCTCTCTCCCTCTCCCTCTCCCTCTCCCTCCCCCTCTCTTCTCTTTTAAGCAAAGCATCTTCAATTTCTATCTCTACTTGAATGCAAATATTCGAAATGAGTTATTAAATAGGACAAATATATGAGACCAAATTGAGTGGAACTCCAGATTTCGGCCCCCATTTTGTATGTCTATTTAGGCATATTTTAGCACCAACTTGTATCCGACTTGAGTTTCGGGATTACTACTGGGGCTGTACATAATTGCCCGAACGGCATGCAGCACCACTTTTGACTCTTGGCGCTGAGATAATACTTGCCGGCTTACAGGTCTCCCAGTCGCTTCAGAGGTGGCCCATTATCAAGGTTACATCACAATATTAATAAGGATCTCGTGCTGTATGCGGTTCGCACTGCATGAACATATCTAACAACTATAAACTCATACGACTATACACAGTGAAGAATTCGAGGTCGCGGTTCAACGCCTTCCAATTTGTGCACCCCTGGATTCCGAAGATTCGGAGGCCCCCTGATAACTTAGTAACACGTGGTGCCGGCAGCTCAAATTATCATACGTCTGTCAGCAGCAGCTTAATATATAAATTAAATTCAAGCAGCAAAAGAATCACTCGCCCAGTCAAAGATCTTGATCCCTTGCCGAACATAGACATAATTCTATGCTTTGAAAGAAAATTTGCCGCCATTATACCATTGCTAGTCGACCCGGTTAGTGCAGCAGTCCAAGTGGTGGAATTAGCACTGCACTTCGCAATATTCGGTGAAATCGGGGCGTTGTAGCTGACTTGCCGTCAAAAATATTAACTTTTCTATCTTGGGTAGATAGTGATGAAGGTAGAATAGTCGGTGTAGCTCTTCAGCATAAAAACCATCCCGAAAGCAGTGGGCTCATCAACCATTACCGCGCCAATAGTGACAATGTCTACCAAGGGCTAGACATGTCTCTAATATACATCTATACTCCACATTTCAGCTGGGATAATCCAGAAAAGACTACATACATCCAGTTCAGCTTCGGCTGGGACTATATTAGCGTTAGTCATAGTATGTGCCTGTTTCAGAAGTCCAATGAAAGGCAAGGTTAACGGTTTGATACATGTACACAAACTCCAGTATTACGATATAGTCGAGCACATGTTTCACGAAAGAGGTATTAATGGCGCTGAATAGGTCGCCTGATTCAATATTCAGCAATCCAGTGGCCCGTAACAAGCTAGCGATTGCAACGTATCAATGAGATTAATTCGCCCTCTGTGCAAAATGATCTTAGTTTAGATGATAATTCTTAAGATTGATACAGCCAATAGGCTGAATCATTTCATTGTTGACAATAAAAGACGACTAACGAATAGCCCTGTTGTTTTAGGTAAGGAAATAATAGGGTTTACTGTTTCTACTTTAAAGTCCTATTTATCCTCTATATACTCATAAATGAAATGTTATAGTTATAATATCGAGATGGTCTTGTCCTCAATCTGCGAGTATTGAACATATTGTAACCTCAATACGAGCCGAGGTGCGCACTAGCTACCATACTACTGCAACTGAGCAATTTGACTGCAGCTGAGTAAGTTTTAAGTGCATATGAGTGGATTTGAGTGCATATAAGTAATCTTCAAGTGCAAATTGCAAATTTTAACTACCACTGAGCTGGAATCAATAAACCCCACGTAAATATTCGGCGCCGAATAGGGTCGGCATTAATTAGATAATTATCATTACAGCCACCAAGATACTTCAAGTTTCGCAACCTTGAAAAGGTTAGCGTGTTCTATTGCTTTTGGAATAGATCTTACGATTGGTGCGCTTGAATAGGTATAAAACTTTTGCTTTCCCATTGTCAAGGGTTCAAACTGCAGAGATAGGAATATAAAGGCTTCAAGTCCCGCCCCATATCATGAACACGCAACTATATCATCATATTCCTGCAAAACTGTCCCTTCAGAAGTATAAGATTATTTGAAAGCCTTTATCAAAATGGCTCCTATTGTTATCGGTTCTCTCTGCTACCACTATCTAGCTGTCGATGTCATTGCTCCATTTGACTTAATCTTTGGTGGTACCAAGCAGTTCATAGACAGTATGAGAATATACACGCCAACTGTCACCGACTCAATAGTCGCAAAGGCTCCAGAATTTGTCTTCCAGCACATTGGGCTTTCCCGCGATCCTGTGGATCTGACCTCTAGCCTTACACTGAAGCCCACGTGTACTGTCGATGACTGCCCTGAGCTAGACATACTCTTCCTTGGAGGCCCACATCCTGGTTATTTCACTCTTGATCCGAGATATGCCGACTTCATTCGTCGCCACGTTGCTTCTGGAAAGCCTCTGTTCACTAACTGCACCGGGTCCTTTGTTGCCGCTATAGCTGGTGTATTAGACGGCAAAACGGCCACAGGCAACCACCTTGAGTATGAATGGGTGAAGCACAGATATCCCAAGGTGAACTGGACAAAAGAAAAGAAGTGGATTGCCGATGGAAACATATGGACGGCATCGGGTCCTATGGCAGGAATGGACATGATTCTTCACTGGTTGCGGGAGAACCATGGGGAGGAGGTGTTTACATTTGCGGCTATGAATCTCGACTACGAGCCCAGAGATGAAGATGGAGTCAACGTGATTCCTTTCCGCTATGATGAAGATGGAAAGCGGCTGTTTACTCATGTTCATCGTTATCACGACTCTTACTAAGTGTTTGCTAGGAGATATGCGATACACAGTTTGGCTTATAAATGGCTAATGTGGAAGATGTAGTTTTGACATATTGTCAAGCGTTGAAATCACATTCGGCATCTTCAGATCTATTTCGTATTTCCCTCAAGTTGCTTCCATTCCTGTCCCCAAAACCTTTCTCCCTGCTCGAATGTTGGCCTCTTGTTTGGATCCAGGCTCATACATCGAGACACAAAATCTTTCCATATTTCTGGCATGCTGTCGCTTGCATGAGTCCATACTACCGCCTTTGCCTCCGGATGTCCCCTCTCGTGCACCCACACATCATCTCTCTGCTCAAAGATGACCCATAAACTCCGCCCTATGCTGTAGACCTCTGCAGCCTCCAGCGCTCTAGGGCATTCGCGCTGCCACAATTGGAATGCATTCCTCCTTGGCCAAGTTCCACAGTTATCAGGTAGTGGACCTATGAACTTTTGATATGGCATCATGGGCTCTATACCCGTTTCCGAGTTTGCAACGACCTCGACGTCCCACAAGCCGTTCCCTTCGGGTGCGAGGAAGAAGGGAGACGCGCCGCATTGCTCCCAGTCAATTACAATTACATCATCCTCGTTGTTTAGAAACACATTGCTTGGCTTCAAATCCATATGGTACTGCCCTGATGAATGCACAATCGCCATTGCCTGGTATATCGTCGGGCGCACCCATCCACGCTCAACGCACATTGTCACAATCTCAGCGACTTCGAATGCAGTATAGTTACTCAGTCTCAGACGGCGAAATTTCCCCTCCTCATACATCTCATTAACTGCCTCCAATGTTTCACTGAATGGAACCGATCGATCTGCCGCATGCAAGTAGAAGATGTCGACGCTGTCGGTCTGCAGTGCGGCCAACGACTCGGAAAACTTCTGCCGGAGGCTATCACGCTTGTGGAATCCAGGGTTCGAGGGATAGACTTTGGTTGCTATCGTTAGGCCTCGCTCTTTCCACCCGGCTGCCGCGGTGAATTCCTCTTGCTTGCCATTCAGGTACATTCGGGCAGTGTCTATTTCGCTGTACCCCTGTGCCTGGAAATAATTAAGGCATCGGTGGAATTCTTCCAGAGTTGTAATTCGACCACCAGCGTTTATATCTGGGCTGAATGTCATGAGCCCAAGGATGATACGAGGTCGTTGCGTGTCGCTGGAGGAGGGCATTTTTGGCATTGGAATTTTGTTTTTTGGGCGATATATATTTTAGAATTTTACAGTGGCTATTGGACAAGCGTCAAGCACAATGTATGGTGACGGGCTGTTACAAAAGGCTGGATAATAGACGACTTTATACCGTTGAGAAGCATACGGCATGAGCCTATACGTCATAAAGACCGGCTCCAGAATACTTTTACGATAATAATGAGTCGTCTACCTAGCAGCCCATGTCCTCTTAGGGTGCATGAATAGAGCAACATAGTTAAATAAATCATACTTCCCAATTAGGAATGGGCCTTTATGCACAAGCGTCAGGATAGGTATTTCCAACTGCTCTTAGCTTCCACACAACTCTTCTGTTACGCCTCCTAGTTACATCTTGAAACACCATTGGGCTCTCGGCTGGATATTATTTGGGATAACGATGAAAGAAAATTGTTTAGTGAACTTGGGATAGCGCGATTTAAGTCTTTTAGCAGTTGGGTGGCATCTCACGGTATCTCAGACTTTGATACCGGCTTCGAGGAAGTCATGAATAATATGGAAGTATGTCAAATCCGTAATTAAGGTGGGCGGTCTACACTAGAAGAGGGGCGATATCTGTAAATGTAGGACAAGACTGCATTTATTCCGACAATAAAAACATTTTGAGCGTAAGGCAAGAGAAGTAACCAAGTGACTGTCGACAGCCCTATTACACCATGGTTCTTGCTTCTTGGTATGATTCAATGAACTAAGCAATATAATCGTTCTGCAGAAGGGGTCGAGAATGCCGCTATGTTACTATGTTACCCATGGTAAAAAGGAAAAAAAAGAAAGGTGGCGGGCTTATTTTAGTTGTAGCTGAGTGCTAAGCCCCAAGAGATCATACTTCCCTTTTCGGAGAGTCTCCATTCAATTAGTCTGTATATCGTTCAAGGAAAATCGGAGCTGCATTAACTTGTATTTCTGCTTACTGGCTAAGGTATATTTTTCTTGTCGGCGACTCACTGATACAACAAGAAACCTAACCACTCGCTCTAAATATTACCCGCCAGTCTTTGGAAGGCTGGCTGTGATTCCAAGCCCTCGATGGCAATCGCATTGTAGGTTTAGCGAGTAAATGGATTGGGTCGGTAGCTGTTGAACTTTGTGGAATAGGAAACGGCTGGCAGAGAATCATAGAGCTGGGTCTGATTTCGTAGTGTATCTTTTTGCGTGCAATGCATCCCTCGCTCTCTGTAAATTGCTAGCCTGATGCCTATGACATGCATGTAGGGACCACGATTTTCTCTCTACTTCCTATTTGTGCATGTATACGGGTATTATATATTGGATTTATTCCAGTATCTTCATACCCATTGTTCGAATGCTAGATTTAACTTGATCTCCTTGCTCAATACCTAGTAGAAACACATGTCCAATCAGAACCGCCCATCGGCTCGAAGAGGGGGTTGCAATGAGACAGGGAAAATGACGTCCAGGCATCAACAACGTAACATTCCGCAGCAGCTTGGTACTATGTATGAACCAACGGTCAGCCAAACATATACTTACAATTGCCAACATAGCGCAAACGAGGGGCATTTAGATGCCCATGTGCTTACGACAGGCGTTAGTAGAAGTTTCAGAATCAGAATATTTTCTCATTTGCCTGTACTTGATTGCATTGGAGATGAGCATAGGCACGGTAAGATCAGAGAGACCAACGTTATAAGTCGGATGTGCGCTCATCCAAGCACATACGACCATAGGTAGTGGAAAATTCGGGGTCCCGTCTGCTCCCCCATAGACAAGCCACTAACCGGCAGATTAGTAGTCAGGTGGGTGACCACTGGCGAACACCGGCTGTTGTATGTTTTTTACTTTTTTTTTTGTCTTCCTTTCTTACAAGATTTTCAGGCATGTGGAACTCTTATTGTCATGATTAGGCCGAGTCGGCACAATTTATGTGGTTCGGATAACCTTGGTATGGAATATGCATTGTAAAGTTTATGACGTCGCTTGACCCGATCTACTAGCCCACTGACACTTGGTTGAACGCGCTCCGGAACTGACGATATTGTTACATATGAATGCCATATTTCCTTTTTTTTTTCTCGGATTAGAAAGTCTTCCAATATTATGTCGAAAGGCTCTGGAGGAAGCCATCACACTTCGATCGGGGCTATCTGGCTTTAATGATTGTTTAGTTTATACGTGGTGTATCTACGTGTCAGAAACATGGGCTCTAAACTTTCGGCTCAAAAGCCAAATTCCGTGTAATATCTCTAAAATGAAAGAAGCATCTACCTCAAACTCAACCCCCAGACACATCGATGTTGGAGACATGGAGTGTTCCGTATAACCGGCCAGCTTCCTGTAAAAGTTAACGCCGCCATAGCGATGCCGAATACTGTATTATGCTCAATAAACAAGTAGCCAGAAACGCCAAGAAAATATCCCACAGTTCAAACTAATTGGCCTGCTTCAACGAAGTCTTGACAGTACAATTGGATATCTTAGGCGGGCACACTGCAGATCGCACAAGGCCCTTGAAAACAGGCCCATTTGGCCCATCCTGGAAGTACGCCAGCTGTGGAATGTTGAGAATAGCAAACTGTCGGACATCTGTCAAGGGGTATTGCTTGTCTCTCCACTGGCCAAAATATGTCAACCAGCTGACTGGCGGCTTGGCGTGGTTTTTGGTAGCTAGCGGAGTGAATTGGTTGTTTTCCTCTGCTGAGCGTTTAGGGTCGAAGTCAAAGGTGAAGTTATAGGCGTAGGCATTGGCAACCGGGTCCCAGAGAGTGCCCAGTGATGTTGTATCTTGGAGCAGATTCTTAGGTAGAACAGCCTCTAGAATAGAGGAGAGGTTCAAATGACTCAAAGCGCCAGCAGGAAGGCCTGGGATCGTCACCGAGCTCAAGTTAACCGCGGGCGGCGGGGGGAGCGTAAAAGGTATGTTGTGAGATCCATTCGTGGTATAATTGGAGTGGCCACCGAATGATGAGAAAATAAGCGCCCTCTTCCCGATTTTCTGAAGTGCATCGTATTTAAAAGCCTCTCCTTGCTCATGCTGGGACAGAAATATTTCAGTTGGCTTGCCGTCCACGAAGCGGACCACTGTATTCTCCCAGTCACCAACATGAAAGTCTTCAGGAATCCCAAGCACGTGCCCGCCATTGTTGAGGGCAAAGAAGTAAAAGTAAAAGGCGTCGACGATGGAAGAATTGTCGGGATGAATTCGAAGAAGGATGGCGCAAGAGACGGCGCCTTCGGTCTCGCCTTGAACATTCGGCTTAACACCACGTACCCAAGAAGGTTCCCTTGCGAGATCTGTTACGTCTTCCTTGGCGGTCAGGAAAACTGACGCATTACCAAATTTGTTCAGTTGGTTCAAGTTGTTGAGTGTTAGTGGATGCAACTTCTCGCCGACTCTGGTGAAGTTGACCTCAGGAACGGTGTTGAGTAACTGTTTGCCAATATCCGCCGGGAATAAAACTTCGTTTTTATCAAGAGCGACAATTGGAGCTATGGCACATTAGGGATTCATGTCACTGAAAATTTAAAGAGAACTCAAGTCAAGCCCGTGCTACGCTTACCATAGTCAATGACATAGGCTGGCACTTTTGGTGCTGCGGATGCTGCACCTACACTGGCGGCCAGTGATGCTCCGATCAGGGCAAAGATGATGGTTCACATATTTATTTAGCAAGAAAAGTTCATGACTCTCATTCAACAGAGAATATTAAAGTCAGATGCGTGCGCAGGTGGCATCTGCATGTATATATATATATATGTGCGTACAAGATTACTTAACAAACATTTGTCAGATAAGCTACAATCTATTATGGCGTCAAGTATATCAAAGCAGAGCTCCGAGTCATGAGTAAGACTAGAAAATAGAAAAGGTGTAAGCACTTCATGAGTGCATATACTAGCTCTGTTGTTTGTTTGTCGCTATGGCGATCGATGTAAGCATCAGCGGGCTCATCTACAACCTTTCCGTCTCGCTTATGTCGCTAACGTGGAATTAGAAATTCGTCAAATTTCATTATCCCAACTGTAGCTAGCAAACACTGTAAGCTGAAGTCTAGTGCCATGCACTTCAGCATATTCCGTGCTTCCGATAAGATTCCATCTTGTGGCAGTGACGACAGCAGGGCGAGATGGAGAGAGCTGAATTAAGCTATTCCTATTAATAGCAGTATTAATAGAAGTTAATGCTAATATGGTAAAGGGTGGGTGTATCCATCTGTATATAGTAAATATCGTAGCAATATTTCGTAGCGATGGCCTCTGCTTGGTGCATATTACAAGAATGGTTCTTTTGACGTTCGGGATATAAAGAGAAGATTGATCGTCAAGTGAGAAGAATGTAGTCCCAAAACTAGCAGCAAAATACGAAAAACTTGGGCTGTGTTTACACAAATAGAGAAAGTAGAAGATGCAATGTGGGAGAAGAAAAAAACGTTCTAGAGATACCGACTCCTTTTCTTTTCTTTTTTTCTTCTTATAAATCTTGGCTACGGAAAGTAAAGTGCTTGATATTATACATCAGTAACATTAAGGAGGGAGAGCTGCTAAAAAAAAGTAAAAAAAGAAACATACAACAGCCGGTGTTCGCCAGTGGTCACCCACCTGACTACTAATCTGCCGGTTAGTGGCTTGTCTATGGGGGAGCAGACGGGACCCCGAATTCTCCACTACCTATGGTCGTATGTGCTAGAAACGGTGGTTAATCTCCTCATATACTAGTTGCTAGACTATGCACATTGAATACCACTGTTCCATATTAACGTGGCTGTCCAATTTCACGTCAACATCTTGATCTTGTCTATAACCTCCTGGTCGTCTTAATATAACACAGATTGACGGACCGATAATTCTGCCCTTTTGAGCCGCTTTTTCTTTGCCCTGTGCGCCAGTCTCGTGGGGGCGTACTGCAAGCATTGTAATAATGCGGATGGGAAATTTCTCTTCAATTTGGAGACTTATTCCTCGACCCCGTAATCTCCGTTCTGGACGCCATAGTGGTATCATGGTATCGCCCACTTGTATCTGCGCTGGGCCAATACCATAGCCCCAGCCAAGTTCGGGGCTCAATTTGAAAGGCTCTATCTGGAATAGGCAGAACTCCTGTAAAATAGAATCCAAGAGTCGTAAATTATCAAACAGCATTGCGTTTAATGGCCTTGGAAGCAATGCGCTAAGATGGTTTATGTATATATCAATATCCGGACCCCCAACACGTGCGTCTTCGCACTTTTTCGGCGTGTAGCAGAATTCTGCGACCATGTCCAGTAAAGAGGATAATGCGATTATTTGCAGAGTCGAAGCAGAAATAGAGTGGAAGAGGTCGTGCAGGAGACCGATGACTCGTTCTTCCCTCTGCTCTTCAACACATAGAGGTCCGTCAAATGTTTTTACATAAATGGCTTGTCGGCCTTGAGGTCCACTAATAGAAGAGTGCCAGTTAACGTGTAGAACACCTTGATGGAAACTCAAGGTAGTCTTTTCAGAATGCCGAGGAGAAGAGGGATGTTGTTCCCATGTATCCGGGTTCCTTATGTAAGAATAATAAGGCAGAATTCTTCTTCGAGTTCTTGACCAGTCAGGGACCCATGATGGGTAGAGAGCATCTTCTGACTGGGAGATAGGACCAAATTCGAATAAATGAAGTAACATCTGGAAATTAGTATTTTTATCACCAAGGCTAAACAGAAACAGGGCCAATTGTTTAAATATGTCAGTCCAGTGTGTCTTGTAATCTAAAGGAAACCGATCATTTTTCGGTATGAGGCCGAATAAGGCAGCGATGCGGTCCTTGCGCTCAAGGCAGTCACCTTTATGAAAAGTCCATAGGAGTTCCAATATGCCGTGTTTATCTGCTGACCTGTCCAGATTTGCCATCACTGCGACCTGGTACCATGAAAGATCTAAAGTTTGAATCCGTCTTGCGACTTTGTGAAGCTCTGACAGAGGAATGGAATAATTCCCACAGAAAACAGTAGCCTGGCGGGCAAGATAGGCCTCTTGAATAACCCAGCGGCGCGAGAACCAAGGCTGATCAAAAAACTCAGTCAGGTAAACAATGTTGGCATATTTATTAACACCATCTCGAAGAATTCTCCTCGACATACTACCAAAACGCTCTGCCATTTCCTCTTTCTCAACTTCAGGCAGTAGATTGGCTTCTCGAAAAAATGTAAACAACATTGCAGTCCTATAGTTATCAGGACCAAGCCATATGAAACCCGACTTTGCCTCTTCATAGATGCGCCCCATTAATGGAATCTGCTCTGCTTTCTCGACCTCGTCGTCTTGGTTGAGGCATATGGCATCGATCCATAGATAACGCAGCTTGTTGGATGCTCGAATCCGTCGCAATAAAGCATCGACATTCGGTGTGATCCTCAAGTACGAAGTATCACCGTCACATCTTATCTCTAAGCTTCGTGAGAATTCAGGTTTGCCCCAGGCATAGGAAATAGCATTATAGTTTATCATTGGTGCCGAACGCCGACATTGGATAAGTGAGCAACTCAGCGGGGCTGTTCTGCCAGCTGCCGCATTTAAAACGATAAGCCGAATTGCATCCTCTGCGCATAAAGGTTCATAATGGTATTTATTGAAAATTGGCATATTTGCGTGGTGAGAAGAGAGATATACTCAACCGTTATGTTTTAGTTGATAGTGGACCTTTTGTGTATGATAAAAATATTGAGAATACAGTGCTGAGAGACAGAATAAGAAGGATCAAGACCAACTTATCAGCCGACGTCGTCGCAGTTTCTCCTACCAACAGCACAGCCGTGAAATCTCCAACCAACGACATAAACACAAGTCTGCCTATTAACACAGCCACAAATTATGCAGCCTGGGTGCATATTTGCAGTAGCGGCCTGCAGATTGCCTGCATGTGGCCACTCTATGGATATCAAATATCTAGCCATTGCTCGCTTTTTTCTGCTAACAATGGTGTGCTCGGCGAAGGTCAAATTTTCTGGTTATCAGACCGTGTTGGGCGTGAGATTAGGCTCAGCTTGTAGGAGTGGTTTATTACTAACTGTACCAAGTATCTCTGCTTAAGGACATGTTTTCGAATGCCTTCGTAGCACAATATGATGCACTGAAAGGCTAAAATAATTATCCATGGATGTCTATTCTCAGACGCGCTACTTTCTTTCTTCTCTTTTTTTTTGTGTGTGTGTGTGTGTTTGGCGAGCCGTACGCAGAAAGAATAGATCTATTTATATACGAGGGGTTCAAGCCTTAGAGGGTCATGTTCACGTGTACTTTGTCGTATATATAGCGAGGCAGGAGATAGTATCACAGCTCTCTAGGAAGAAATCCAGGGTTTTCTCCTATTGCTTTCTACCAGCGAAGGAGACATTTGTATATCTCCTTTGTGTAATGCGAAGCGCAGTGCTGTGGTCAAAGACGCCCATCCTGAAACCTACGATGGGCTCCTCTTTAGGCGGAGGTCCTGGCGATAGTTATGGGTTTAAAACTACTTTTCATGTCGCCATCGCGATGAAATATCATGAAGCATTACGGATAAAATGGCACTGCTGTTTCTCTGTTTCTCGACACTGATTACATGTACCTTCAGCCTCTCGGTCGCGCAGGTGCTTTTCCACGATTATTCCAGTATGGCGCTCTAATAGACGCCTAGCGGGGTAGCATTAACTGCACGCTTTCTGCGCACACGAAATAGTTTCCTCAAATCCTCCATCATCCTAGTGCCATCAAAGTGGTTCCTATCTCCCTACATTTAGCTCATTGGTCTTAAATACATGTATGTAATTAGCTCTTCCAAATCATTAGCTGTAGTGGTGATTATACATAATTATATAATGTGCAAGTTGCCATACTAAAGTTAGCGCTTAAATTTTAAGGTCAGTCACCAAAATAGATTGACATATCTTACTATTAAATTTACTAAGATTTCAAGGTATCTTTATTTTCTTTTGAATCAGCGATAGTTTTCCTAATCAGCGAGCTGCGCTATGTGGAGAATGCTCGAGAATAGGGCCTATTTTGAAGCCCTTCAAGATAGTCCCATCAAGATAGTATCCTATCGTCACTTTTATGAATGGGACAGGGCTACCAGTACGGATATAGCAGGTGTTATACTGGGCGACACCCAGATTCTTTGATCCCCAGGTCGTCTGGAGGAGTCAAATTGAGAGTCAGTGGCCTTACTCAGCCACTTTTTGAGGAGTCCCCAGTCGGGATACGAATGGGCCCGTTTTCCAAAGATGCAATCGTACCATTTCAAAGGCCAAACATTAATGAGATACATTGGGTTGATGGGGTAGATCTATACTAAAAGCTTATTCGAGAACCTTTACCATTCCCTTCGCATTAAAACTTGGCAAGTGCTTACTGTGATTGCCCGTTCAGAGGATCAGCAGTGATAATAGATTCCTACTATTTTTCTACCTAGGAAAGCTCCTATCGCGGCGGTTCTTATTGCCATAAGAATATTAAGGAGCCTTGCCGCGCAATATGTCTATAGTATATAACGATATTCAATCTACGAGCTCCTGGAATCTTGCTGGTAGTTGCAGCCATGGCCGTCGTGAGTTCTCTAGCAGGACTATGTCTGGCAGCTATACTTTCTGTATTTGTTTTCCGATATGGCTTGACTTTTTTATTTTCTAATGTGCGCATTCCTCCCGGCGCGAAATTGCCGCGCGGCCCCAAAGGTATGACTTTGATAAGCACATGAATATGCGTGCATTTGTGCTAAGATGGATTGTACAGGCGTTCCAATTCTAGGGAATCTGCCTCAGATGCCTCTTGTGCATTCATGGCTAAGGAATGGGCAGACCAGTATGGTCCACTCTATGGCATTTCTCTTGCGGGCAGTCGTCACGTCGTTGTGTCTACCGAAAAAATCGCCAACGACCTCCTTCGAGGGCGAGGCAACATTTATTCCAGCCGACCGTATTTGCCCATGAGTGCCGAGCTGCTCAGCCGCAACTTGCGGCCTGTTTTGCTCCCGTACAATGATCTTTGGCGCAAGGGACGAAAGCTGATGCATAGCCTTGCGTCGGAAACCGTTGCTCCGGCATATGAGCCTGTCCAGCTGCGTGAATCTTCTCGGTTGCTAAAAGACCTCTTGGCAAACCCAAACAACTACGAGACGTGGGTCGAACGATTTTCGGCTGGTGTTGTTCTTCAACTGGCGTATGGTAAAACGGTCGAGACTGGCGATGAGCCAATCGTGAGAGATATTCTTGAGGTCGTGCATAATGTTGAGCGGTTAATATCTCCAGGGGCATATCTAGTCGATACCTTTCCTATCCTGATGTGGCTTCCAAAATGGCTGGCCCCGTTTAAGCGCGAAGGAGACCGCCTGCACCAAAAAGAGTTGAATTTGTTTCGCAAGAATGTCGACGACGTTCGGGATGAAATGGCCAATGGGGATCAAACGCCCTCATTCTGCAGAAGCTGGATTGAAAAAGAATATTCCTTTGGCTTGAACAAGAGCGAGGCGGCATATGTAATCGGTACAATGTTCGAGGCTGGTGCAGGCACTACGGCTGCTGCTCTGTTGTCCTTTATGCTGGTCATGGTGCATCATCCCGAGTGGCAGCGGCGTCTCCAAGAAGAAATCGATGCCGTGGTCGGAAACTCACGTCTCCCTAACTTTGATGATATACCACGCCTCCCAACGGTACGGGCAATTGTCAAGGAAACATTATGACGGAGACCAGTCACTGTTGGCGGCGTGCCCCATCAGCTCATCAAAGATGACGTCTATGAAGGTGTTTTCCTTCCAGCTGGAACGAGTATTCATCCAGTTCAGTGGGCGATCCATCGAGATCCTGCGCTATACCCAGATCCAGAGAACTTCCGCCCTGAGCGTGGCTGGAGCCCTCTTGGCCGACCTACCGCGAGCCTTTAACCCAGTTTCCGAATCTCCAGAACTTCAGCGCCTTCGGATTCGGCAGGCGTATTTGTCCAGGTCAAAGTATAGCGGAACGAAGCTTGAACATTGTAGTTGCTCGTATCGGCTGGGGTTGTACGGTTTCAAAATGAAGGGCGTGGAGGTCCCATTGTACGATTATACAACTGGCCTCAATGTGCAGCCTAAAAAATTCCATTTTAGTCTTGAACCAAGGGGACCTCACACCTTAAAGCTACTAACCGAGACACTCTAAGGAGCAAAGTAGTAGAAGATCCTATAATAGTACCTAATTACGATTGGCGATATTTATTTACTATATCTATGACTTATTTAGTACTAAGCAAGAGCATACCTTCAAGTTCCGATCATCGTGGGAACGGCAGATGTGACTGGGAGATCGTAAGGCTTTCTGGCTGTCTTGATGAGATCGCGCAGAGGAACATTTGAGATAATTGTGAGAAGTCTCTGTCTTATTTTCCCAATTCTGTTGAGATGGATACCACGAGTAGTTGCATGAGCGGTGAATCGCTATTCAAAGGTCCTGTCACAACCACACACATGTGTTTTGCTGGGGGCATACTTGCTAGCTCAAAGTTTTGTCAATTAAGAAGCGTCAAACGATGTTGATCAATAGTCCAACCAATTGACGCAATGCTTAATACTAATTTTCTCTTAGATCTGGCGAAACTTGGGTGTTGGAATGGATCGAAGATCGCCGCTTATACGGCCGGAAGAAACTTGCCGTATCCAACCACGGAAGACACTGCATCCGAGACTATGGCTCCCAGGCGCATGAAACGCTATGCAGATCTATCAATTGAATGCTAGCTACAACTGGAAGCTTGAAAGTGTTCAATTCATCACGAGCATACTAAGATTCAGCTGGCGCTTTAGAGTGCCGCTTTCACTATTACTTAGTCATTAGCACCTGATACTATGAACCTACTATTGGCCGCTATCACGACTAGCAGCTGTTACTATCAATTTGGCCATCAGCCACTACCGCTGCTACCTACTACGTCGATTTGCCACTGCCGCCATTTACTTATTGATCTCTATTCTTCACGATAATAGATTTTGTGTAGTGGCGTTTGGTCAGTTGTACGTGTATGCCATCAATTCGCACCATAAAGCATTGTAGTTTAGTACCCCCATGCTGTCAGGAATGTATAAAAACTTTGCTTATACAGCCTACATCTGTTCAAATGGTAACTATCATCTGTGCGAATTGTGCTCCTCCAGCGGAATAGACGAAATAACTCGCTCTCAGTTACGAGTGACATAGCGTTGTATTATATTTCGAGATAACATATAAAACAAGGCAAACTCAACGTTCGGGCCAACTCTCGCCATCATAAGAAGACGAGAATACCCTTTTTAGTTCAAAATAAAAAGAGTATCAGCACAGCTTCTCTACAGTAACAAGAGTTCCAGCAATGGCTTCGCCCGTCATCCACAACCGCGGTGGGCCCGTGCAAACGGCACATCCCGGAGTATTCACGTGTTCACAGTCAATCTGCTCAGATACCGGCTGCGTGGACAACAGTCTACAGTTTGAATGCATTTCGCAGGTCATGGAGGGATACGACATCTCTTTTCTCGGCTTGACGATGGAATGTGACGGGGATACAAGTGGATATCCGTATCTAGCCTGTACATGCATCGAGGATTTTGTCAACTGCGACGACAATGGTGCTCTTCAGGGCCAGGGAAGTCCCAGTGTCATTGGTGCAAATGGATACGCATCGGCTACCACTGTGGTTGGAAAGAAAGCAGGGAGTGCGCAGAATACACAGGCCGCACAGAGCCAAACAAGTTCAAAGAGTGCTGCCAATAAGCTTGGATGGCAGCTAAAATTTGGGCTTGTCACTTTAATAACAGCCGCACTGGTCCTGTGAGGTTTACATATATCACATCATCATTCACTGAGAGAAGTGTACACACTGAGAGAAATGTACTCATCTGGCATTCTAACACTCAAAACTCAAACGAACGAACATCAAGATTACGCTCATTATTGCGGCCGTTGCCATCGGCAAGTCTTGCGATTGACTATTGAACATTTGGAGAACATAATACATCGAGCTTATTTGTGTAACTTAAGACTCACCAGATATGCTATGGATGTTATAAGCAAAGAGCAAAGGATACTCAAACATTGAAGAGAGCCCAGAGATATTAATAACACCTGGCCAGATTTGATGACAGAAATTCGTGCTCATATCTAGAAACGTCACCGACGGCTGACACAACACCAATGTATCGGGCATAACCTAACTTTCGCCATAATCTCTAGTGCCATTGCCGTTTCAATGGACTAAAAGTAATCAAAAAAGAGCAAAAAAGAAAAACATACAACAGCCGGTGTTCGCCAGTGGTCACCCACCTGACTACTAATCTGCCGGTTAGTGGCTTGACTATGGGGGAGCAGACGGGACCCCGTATTTTCCACTACCTATGGTCGTATGTGCTTGGATCTACATTTAGTCTGCTTATAATGATTGTAGAAGATAAAGCAGACAATGCAGCTGTTTGCCTATTTGAGCATCTATAGTTAAAAACGTGTGGCGCTCGTTCTAACAGCCGCTGTTGCTGAGTGCCCATAATATACATGTAATCAGACCTTTTATCCCTGAGATACTGAAGTCTCAGTCATACAGTTTCGAGTTTGAACTTACGACACATTAAATAGTTGCCGAATTCAACGTTAAAAATTTCTCTGGAGTGAGAATAGCCTTTTGAATGAGAAGATTGGAGTCTTCATTGCCATACTGCTTTCAGAGCTTGTGATGATTCCCAACAGGCGATGTAAAGAAGGAAGTTCTCTACAACAGCACGGGACGTGTATGCAATCTAAGCTTTTGACTTTTTATTCTGCATAACGATGTTTGAACGTTGTGGTTTTGAATTCCTACGTTATGAGATTGGCATCAATTGGCTTGGCTCTTGGGCCAGGTTTCTATTGCAAGGTTGTTTTAGTAGGGCAAGCATGTTTATTTTTCTATTTATATATATAATAGCGACCAGCCCAAAGCATCGAAAAAGTCTCTCCAATCTACCCAAATATACAAACAACTCCTATCGCGCAACCCTTCTCTAACAAGGTCTAATTGAACAAGTTACAGAATCGTGTCCGGAATAAACCCAGTAGATCTCGAGTAAACCAACAGCAGACTGAATCAATAAGCTGCTTAAATTCCACGCTCCCGCCCCGCTTGGGGACATTGCTACGGTTAGATCGATCCTTCGCGCTGCTCGGATTACAAACTAAGCCCGACCGCAGCGAGGAGGACTTAGTAATGTTAAATTTCCTAACGCCGATGACTCCTTCGCCGTACAGTTTTTCGTTTGGGTTATGAAGAAATACATGATTCCAAACCTTGCATTAAAATTGCTAATTACTGGTCAAATTGCCGGGTATACGGGAACTCCACAGCTACTTTAATACCTTACTTGTACACATGTCTCATGGGAATCTGGATTTGGCTTGGAGCCTCATATCTAATCCATAGAAAAGACCTCCTTTTCTATAGACCCTTTCCCTCTGCCCAGGCTACGTGTATGCATATAAGTATCATAAGCTTCCCTTCATCTAGGAAGAATGGAAGCCGACTAGTAACTCACAATAACAATCACCTCTATCATTACGTTTGCCACCCTTGACGCTCTAAAGACAGAATTGAGCCCACATACTATTTCATCATGTCATCATTCAATAGAATTGCGGTCTACGGACATCGTGGTTGGGCGAGCTCAGCTATCGTGGACGCACTCATCGCGTCCGGTGCGCCAGTGAAAGTGCTCTACCGTCCTGACTCGGATGTTAGTCGTCTTCCGAATGACTTGCCTAAAGTTGCAGTCGATCTAGAGGATGAGAAAGCTCTTATTGGCGCACTAGAAGATGTCGATATCCTCATGTGAGCTGTGATTATGGATGTCTCATTATGCCTTCACTCATTGACACAGATCCCAGCTCCTTGGTCGGCCACGAAGGTGTTATAAGGCAATATAACTTCATACGGGCCATTCCGAACACAAATGTCAAGCTCTTTGTGCCATCTAACCTTGGCTCTCGCGTTGATGAGAAGAGGGCGACTCTTCCTGTACTAAAGGCCAAAGCTGAGGTAGAAGAAGCTTCCAAAGCCGCTGGCATACCTACCACTGTGGTTCTGCCGGGTAACTTTGCTGAGTCGACATTTGCCTCTCTGTATGTATCCTAATTAGATTCAGTAAACTTCAAGGCTAATCTGGATTACCCGCAGTCTTGTTGGGATTGACGTTGACGGCAATCGAATTGTTTATACCGGTGACAGCGAACACCAGAAATTGAATGTCTGGTGAGTCTCGGGTTATATCGGACTTCTACGAGAGTCTGCATCTAATACGCTTCAGCACGAGAAAATATATTGCCGCAGCTTACGCCGCAATCTTTGCAAAGACCCCAATCTCTCAGCTTCAGGATCGGAGCATTGGGCTTTCAGAGTTCATCGTTACTGGGTCTGAGGTCGCTGCGGCGCTGGAACGCAAGCATGGGGCACCTCCCCAGATCTTTCGGCCGAGCGTCGAGCAGGTTACTAAGGAAATCGAGGCTCGTCTGCAAAATGGTGATAATTCTGCGATACCGCTTGCATATCGCCTGGCTTGGGCGACCGGCAAACACTTGGAACTTGTGGGTAATGATATTTGGGATGTCGAAGGCTATCAAAAGACAACACTCGATAGGGTGGTTATGGAGGGTGATGTAGAGCCGTATAAGGCCTTTCCACCTCAGTTTGCAGCACTAATAGAAACAACATTCTTTTAGTTTTATAAGCATTAGGTATAAGAATGAAACAAAGAGGCCTAAGACTAGTTTTAAATCACCTCCCAACGCCAAGGATCCTGGGCAAGACAGTGAAATGCTCTCATACTTGGGGTTTATTCGTACTGAATTGTAGAGTTTGAACCTAATGAATCCCTATTGTATAAGTCTCTATTTCTTTATAAATTCTTGTTGATACACTGGGGTGATTATCCTAACTATAGGTAACTTGTGACGAACCAGTCTATATTACATAGTATATAGTTTTCAAGGTAGTGAGGCCTGTCTGCAACGACTTAATCTCTCTTGACTCCTAATTGTTTAACTGTCCGTAATCCAAGCACACTTAGCACACAAGTCATTGCCATGGCGGCGAACATGGTCCAAAACACGGCACGATACCCAGCCATGAGGGCATTGGGTGAGGATTTATCAGCCTCAGGAGATGCATTGGTTACAGAGGTGGCAATGAGCGAGGTAACGGTTAGACCAATGGCTGTACCCAGCTGTGCGCAAGTGTTGAAGACGGCTCCGCTCAAAGCCTGCATGTGTGTTGGGAATACGTCTGACACGACGAGGAGGCCAACTGTGAAGAGGATATCGCAGCTCAATGGGGTCAGGATCTGCATGCAGTTAGAAACGCGTCGATGTTGTTATAGGACGTTTGCAGCGATGAACAGTATCTATGATGAATATTATGTATCACTAACCTGAGCGAAGAAAGCATCGTACCAATATGGCCAGTGAGGCTTAATAAGAGCCATGAGAAGCGGCGCGACTGCACTGATGGTCGAGGAGATGAGTACAGACCACATGACTGGCATACGGTTTACAAAGATGCCGGTCGATATGTTTGTTAATGCTCCAGAAATAAGAGACGGGAGAATCTGCAGTGAAGCATGCAGCGCGGATTTCTGCTGAACTTGTTGGAAGCTGGAGAAAAGGTCAACTCAAACCAATAAAAGGACTGCTGCCAGCGATTGATGACTTACAACAGACTGCTATACAACTCCATGCAGTTGCACACAGCCGTGGTGAGTAGCACCATCAGGCAACAACTAGTAAATACCCAGTTTTTCCATAGTGAGTTGGGGATAAGTGCATTGCGCTGGTGCTTTTCCCGGTACTGCATCCATACTATAAACACAGGGATCAAGATGGCACTGATAACTAGAAGGACAATAGTAGATGCTTTGTGAATACTGTGGATGTCGGCGGATAAGACTCTGAAGCTCTGTATTAGCCACGCTCAGGAGTGGTAGACTGATGAGGGGTCCTTACGCGAGAACATAGGACAGCATCGCCAAACTTGCAGTCCCAATGAGTGCCCCAATGATGTCAATTTCTGTCAGAATCCTGGACCAAGCTGCTTTCCCTGTACGGACTATGTCTTTTGGCAATGCCCAAATACCGGCCAAGAATAGAGCGAAAGTGGCGGCTGCAGCAAGATAGAATGCGGCCCTCCAACCGGTGCTGTCGGCGAAGACACCACCGAGAACTAGACCAAGAGAGAATCCGATGGGACCAGCAAAGCCTAAGCACGCGAAACCTAGATTGCGCGGTCTTCCCTCCTCCAAGCCAGTCGAAACAATGGAGACGGACGAGGGGACAATGATGGCGTTTGTGACGCCCTGCAAAGCACGAAAGGCAATCAATTGGCCACTGGATTGGGCCAAACCGCAGGCCATGGCGGTGATGGCGGCAGTGAAGGCCCCTACCAAGCTCATAGTCTTTGTGCCAACCACATCGGCAATTGAGCCGGCCAGCAACAGACATGAGCCTGCAGTCAGGTAGAAGACTGAGGTAGGCCAGACAAGCAGTCCCTCGTCGATATGCAGGGAGGCCGCCATGGCTGGTAGGCCGACAACGACGACGCCATTGCAGAAGCTGCTAAAGAGATTCAAGCCCAGCAGCTGAGCAACAACGATCGTGGCTCGAAATTTCGACTGGACAATGGCCGTCTTGGTCTCTTCTGCTGATGTAGCGGGCGAAGAGCTGCTTGACGGATCCGACAATGCTTCGGCCGATGCTGATGCGGGGTTACCACCGGCTTTGGCAGGCTGGAGCTCAACCAATTGCGGCTCGGTAAGTACTTTGGTTGCCATTTTGCAAGCATGGACAGCAAAAGCGATGCGATTTGTTCGAATTCCCCAGGCTGTGAAGTATGAGTTAATAACTCTTAAGGGAGGGAATGGTTTGGCCGGGGGGGCGGCATGTACCCGGAGCAGGTTAGATCTCTTCCACACCCCAGCAATGCAGTATGTACTTATACCTCGACTGACATGAGGTTGCGAATCCACTTTTCATGTTGGTTGAGGTATGTATATCCACCAATCTAGGTTTTGTTGGCTGAATGGTGGTTATATTGTAACTACCTACTCATATAACACACAGATAAAAAACCTAAACTTATAACAATTCTATTTCAATAGCTTAATATTATAATAAAAAATTATATAGTAAATTACATAATAAAGTATATATAAAATAAAACACTACTTTGAAATTGCAATTAAACTGGATAAATATTACTACAAGCCATTATTATTAGGCTATATTATTATTACATTCTAGCTGCAAGATGCGCAATTGGTCCACTTGCTCCGGGCCGCTGCTAAGCTCCTCATCAGCCCTGTCAGCACTTTGAGCGCTGCTCCATACTCCACCATTGGCGCCGTGGATCCCCGATACCCGCGCCTTAGCCTCCCTCACTTCTCTTGATTAAGCATCATGTATCCAACTCGGGCCGTCGAGGATTGCAAGGATTCAAACGACGGGATCCTTTGCTGGAACGACACATCCCGCGCAGCACAAGGAATGGTGGCGGATCCGCACTGGTTGCAATTGCAACCTCCACAGACGCTCATGGTCCACTTTGGACAGTATTTCAAAATTGCGTTATACGAGGCCTCAGCAGCTCAGCTCGAAGCATGCATACGAGGAGCGTGGATGCCATCATCTTTCTAGGCTGAAGCTGTCATCCTTCCATTATCGGTGTCACATCTCTCAATCCTTCAAGAATGAAAAGCAATAGGCAGTAATCCCCCTTACACCATCTCCAAGAAGGGCCGCATGTACTATATGCAGCAGGAACTAAAGAGTTGAATTTCTTCCTCGACGGCACGCGAATGCAGAAGCGATGGCGGCCGCTCAGAGTGGCAATGTCTTGCGGAAACCCGCTACCATCAAACATTTTTTTTCCTATTGCGGGCTGCACACATGGCATGGTTCAACCTCTTTTCTGTGAATTGGCTCAAGTGAGCCTATCATTGAGGTTGATTCTTTCAACCATGATATACCGACATTAGAAGCATTGGATGTGGTATTTGATAGATGTGGTATTTGATAGGCCAGGTTCGAACGACCATATGGAGGATTCTGTCACGATAATGCTGCGAAACATCGGAACACGTATCACCTTTTGTGGTGATGTTACCTCGCTTTCGCGTACCTGACATGCCTTGAATCTGACATGCTTTTAATCTGAAATTAGGCAACTTGGCTCAATGGATTGTGCTAGTTTCCATCTTCCTGGTCTTGACGCCCGCTTCTCAGCCACACAGCTCAACGAAACGGCTAGCATGTGGCCAGGACGCAATCCTATTGGCGTCAAGTTTTGTATCACCATCGTGTTTGTTGAGCGAGACATTCACATGAAATAGGCACTATTACGCAACAAGGGATTGGCGTAGGAATAAGCACGAATTGCGTTACACATGATGAAGGGCAAGTTTTTCATCCTTCGGCTGCACGACGGGACGACGTACATGTACTATTGAGTCAACCAGCTTACGCATCCTTCACACCAGCCTCCTATGTGACATATCCACCGTGGAGTTTTTGTTACGCCATGTGTGTAGTCTTGAGATTCTACAGCAGGTCATGCGATTGGTGCGAATGGAAATAAGTAACATCTAATGTCACTATTTTATAGACAGCATACTCGTCACGTTGCTAAAATCTCTTCTCGTATTTCAACTGCTATTAAATTGAGGCTAGCACATATCGTTATACTTCTCTCACTCGGATTTCGAGTCAGAACACGGCCGGTCTTTCAAATCGTTACCGATTAAAAAATATTTCACCATGTCTTTCATAAAGATCATTGTCCTTTTCTCACTCTTCACTGCCTTCCTCTTGGCTCGGAGGTGGCGTACATGGTTCGCAGGTCGAGCCAACAGCGTCATTCCCTTGGATACAAATCAGAGATCGAGACTCCAGGCCAAATTGGCAGAGCGGGTCACGCTATACAAAGAGATGTACTACAAAGTACAGAACCTCGAAGAGTTTCCAGAGGTTCTGCCGGCAGCAAAGGAGATGCTTCTAGACCTTTTGGAACAAGGCTTTTCAATGGCGAAATACAAGCCGCCGACCCGCAGTATTCTAGACCTGAAAGAGTACAACCAGGTAGCACTGGACAAGTTTCTCGAGGCCGAACGTCAAGAGGTCTCGGATGCATTCGAGTCGTATGTCAGGCGAAGATCAGCTGGGTCTCCTCGAGAGCTGTTCAATACCAAAGAGGACGCGGTCCAGTGGCTTAAGCGACTTGCCCCCTTGAATTTTATCGACGGAGCCTGGTTATGCCGTATTCACAAAATCACGACACCCTTTGTGCTCAGAGACATTACCAAGAATGCATGGCAGGTGTTTTCCGAGGAACTAGGCGACGGAGACGTTGAGAAAAACCATGTCTTGATTTATAGAGATCTGCTGAGAAAGCATGGCGTTGATCTCCCGGCAAGTGACTCGATCGATTTCATCCAAGACCGCCATGGACTAAACGATGAACAAGTGTGGAGGAATTCAATTGGGCAATTGCTCATTTCCCTTTTCCCCAACGAGTTTCTGCCCGAGATCCTAGGTCTAAACTTACATTTCGAAGCATTGGCACCTACCGGGCTAAAAGCAACCAAAGAATTCCCTGAAGTTGGCATCTCAGCGTATTACTTTGCCCTGCATATATCCATCGATAATGCTGATTCGGGACACTCGGGAATGGCACTGGCCAACATCGTCGCCTTCATGGATCTCATGCGCAAGACTGGCTTGATGGACTGCGACCAGGCGTGGAAGCGTATACAGGCCGGATATTTGCTCTCGCAAGCCCTTGACGAGAGTGAAACGCCGGATGTGTATGAAGAGAGATTGATCCAGATACTCCATCGCAAGGCGAATCTTGCACGCAAGATCCACTGCACCAGTCGAGCCCGCATCGGTGGAAAAAGTCTAACAGAATGGTTCTCGTCGCCCTACTACGCCAACGAGAAAGGGGACGAGTGGAAATACGGATTTCTACACGCCTTGGCTGACTCAAGACCGTGGGTGTACAGAGGCAATAGCAGTAAGAGTCTGCTTATGAAAGAGCTCTCCTGGACTGGTAGGATGTTTGGCGCATTCACCGATAGCGAGGTCGAACTTTTGCGCACCTGGATCGATTCTCTCCAGGAAAAGGATGCCCGTCCAGGAGACGCTTACTGGAAAACTGTCGGAGGGCACTCCCTTTTGGAACACTCATTTCTACCCCCACGACAGGATGTGGCTGTTACCCATCCAGTCTTCTCCCCCACGCAAGCATGCCCTTCCAGCGACTCACACGACTTTGTTCCACTACCGGCCTTGCAAGTCTCTCAGATCAGACCTGATACCATACTTCCACTATGGTTCGTGCATTCTTGCGTGTTAGAGAACATGGTAGCATCACCGTATCAAACGGCCACACCGTTGACGGCCAAGATCCTCCAAATTATCCGTGCTGATATGGGCTACAGCCCGGAGAATACGGGTATTGCGGGTATGGATGAGCAGTTGTGCCGTGGATACCGCCCAGATCTCATTGCCCTTGGATGCGAAATGGCTCGTAGACACAACTTTCCTGAACCGACGTGTCTGGGCGATATTATTGGGCCATTGAATGAAGACTCTTCCGCTGTCACGAAATTTGCACACTCTTTGCTCAACTGGTCCATGCGACCGCAGAAGAACGGGGCATTCCTGCTGGGTCTGGCTCGCGCGTTTCTCGACATGGAAATGTTGGTAGCTGCAGATGAATCATTGCTGGCTAAAGGAGATAGAAGTTACCTGTGGGAAGTCATTGAACGAAAGAGGGTCGGATTCGAGGCTTGTTTGGCGGAGCTCAGCTCAGATCCCGTCAAGTCTTGTGACTTTGTTGGCGGTTATGAGTATGGACGAGCGGAAATTGAGAAGATACTGGCATGAGCGGTTACCACTAGAGTAGTATATCAAAATATGTAGTTTATAAAAGCTGTGGCCAATATTGACTAGAGGTTCAATGTCTTTGTCTTATGATTTTTATTTCTGCCAGTCCATTATTCATGCACTATACATTATGCAAGATTGTGTGTTACTAGTGTCTACGGCTTTTTCACAGATTGAGATTGAGACTGCTCCGGCAGGAAATCCATCTTCAGAAAAGCTTTCTGTATTCTAGGCATCTAATGCTATCCAACTACAGAAATCAATCCGCCTGTGGTAATCAGCACACCTGCTGTATACTTGCATCCAAATCATACATTATGAGATCTATCTGGTTTGGCGTCTGTTTGACTCGATGCAGCGGTGCATGCAGTCGACCATCGGAAAAGCTCTGGAATCTATCGCCGACATTGACGATGGGCAAGTGTTCCAGTACGTCAACGACTTTCCACGTTTGCGCTTGTCTATCCAGCACCTCGAGGAATGGTTCATCGTAAAACGTAATTGTCAGAAGGTCCTCATCCAAATGCTCACCCATGACCGGAGTTCCAGCTTTTGCAGCCGATATACCCAGACACAAGTTGCTCAGGCCCGTGCTGCTCGGATCATCGACAACTTTGGTCGAAATAGGAGGCTCCAAATTCTGGCATAACAGTATAGAGATGTCGCGAAGAACAGCGTCGATTCTGGATGCCACATTGTTGACTTTTGTCTCAACTGTTTGCAAGTCTTGGGGCAGGGCAAGGCTGCCCTGGACCTGCTCCTCGCGCGATAACTGCAGGATAATAGCAGTTAGTTTCTGTCCAAATTGCAAGTCCAAATTGCAAACAAACCTTGAGTCTTTGCACAAAAATGTCGTCAAAACTGTCGTATCTGTATGCACCAGTCAATTCTATTGACTTAAACTACTAGAAACGGAGTGTCTTACCCTCGACCATCGAGAGGGCTCGCGTACGGCATCTTCATCTCGGGCTTCTGCCCAAAGAACTTGCGCTGAGCGTCAATGATTGGCTGCAAGTCTTCCAGCAGGGCTTTATTTTCTGGTCCTCTCAAGTCCAGAAAGAACAGCCCGGCATTGGAACAAATGCTAATCAATCTCTTGATCTCAGCGTCATCTCGCTCCAGCAAGCGCTGATAGTCGATAACTTCCAGAGCCATGTATGCCATTTTGTTTCCCTTGAGCGCACTATGGCCGAAAACTCAGCTACACCAAAAATAAACGATGATGAATAAATGAATACTGCTACGAGACTTTGGGTCATAAGATGACTCTTGAGGGAGAAGAACGAGCTTATGGGGCCCCTTATGCTGCGCGCACGGAGGAAGCCATCACACTGCTTACATGCAGGTATGTACATGTGCATGTACTGCTACTTAGACAAGCTCCTGGGGGATCGTGTGGATGGGGGCGGGACGGGGTGGCGGTACTAGTTCAGTTGATCTTATTCACACTGCATCTGAAGTTTGATCCTTCGAATCCTTCGCTGCCCTTACATGTACCTTCGTTATCACATGCAAGTTTCCTAATCACCACAAGTCCTCAAGCCTTGAATAATATTTTTTATTAATAACCCCTGATTATAATAGAATTTAATTACTGTTATATATTAGCCTGATGTTGAAATAAAAGATGTATAGTTTTATGTAATCTTAGCTACATACCTATGCCACTGTCTCTCCCTATTACAGCCGCATAAGCAAGCCGCCCAATATCTCTTAGGATTTTTGCATTGAAAGTATATATAAAAGAAACTGCACATGACAATTTTTTTTTTTTTTTCCAAGAGTACGTTCCAGTGTCAAAAAACCTCTCTTTTTCTCAAATCACACCTCCAGGAACGAAGTCCCGTCAAGTTGGGAGAGTCACTCTTTTCATCATTGCGATCTGGGTGCCAACAGCTTCCAAGCCATGGGTAGCATTTCGAATAACGGTGGTCAGAGTGAAAACACCACCTTTACCGGTCGTGTCCATAGTATTTGCCCTGTTGAAGAAGGCGGTTCAATTGCATTCCTGCTAAGAAAGAATGCCCAATTCTTCAAATGCAAGCTGGACATTACAGATTGCGCGGATCCCGCCATCTTTGCTACAGCTCAGCGCCTGACTCCTGAATCGCTTGTCCGCGTCTCATGCGTGATAACTACGCCCGATAATACAGGGTTAGTTATTCTTCGGGTATCTGGACTGACAATATTGTCTGAAGCAACGCCCAATCTCTCAGGTAACCTCAAGTTGCATGGAGCTCCTGGGGAGACTCTGCCTTTGCTAGATGAACGGATCCTTCTCTTAGACCAAAGGCTCGACCACAGGCTTTTGGACGCTCGAGTTGAAGCCACTGCCGCAATCTTCAAACTCTTCTCAGCAGTGCACCAGTTAGCCGTCAAATACTTGGCAACCCATGATTTTCACTACCTTCCAACGCCAGCATTCGTGGGCTACGAATACCCCGCTGAGGAAGAGGATCACTTCTATCTCGATTATCTCGGCAGGCAAGCGATGCTGGCACCAACCGGTGAGGTGCATCTGGGGATGGCACTCGCTGCAGATCTTGAACGAGTCTATGACATTCACACCGTGTTCCGTCGAGAACCAAAGAGTGACGGAAGGCATCTGACAGAGGTCTAGTACCCTTGCCCCTAATTCTGAATATACAGGAACCTCCTCGTTATGCTAACATGTGGCCTAGTTTACGATGCTTGAACTCGTGTTTGCGCTCAAAAATGATTGGACCGAGATTCTTGAGCTTGCTGACAGTCTCTTGGTGTTCCTTGTGCGGTCCTTGCAAGAACACGACAAGTATGCCAAACTCACGGCAGCTGCAAAGAGACTATATCCTGCCGCTGGGAGTTTCAAGTTGGGCTTGGATAAGAACGGCAAGCTGCCGCGCGTACGATTTGATGAAGCCAAAGCTATTCTCCGTGATCAACTCGGCAGAATAGCTCACGTCGAAGAAGACCTTACGTATGTACCCATCACGATGAACCTGCTACAATTGAGCATTATTAATAGTAAATGGTTCAGGAGAGAGGAAGAGGCATTGCTGGGAGAGTTTCTTGCGAGCGACCAGTCACTTCTGGACTCACCTTCGGATGTATTCATAGTCACCCACTTTCCAAAGCACCTTCGTCCGTGCAATGTCTCTTCACTGGGGCAGGATGACGCAACGACGAATTCTTTCGACATCATTCTACGCGGACAGGAAATTGTCACGGGATGCCAACTGCTTCACTCGTATAAAGAAGTGAGATCAGCCTTTACAAATCGTGCGCATCCCATCGATCCAGACTCTCCGGGGTGGCGGCCATATACTGAAGCGCACGAGATTGGCATGCCGCCATGGGGTGGTTTTGGACGTAAGTTGTCATTTACTACATGTTTTCATCATCGAATTGGCAATACTGACGCATCTTGCAGTTGGGCTGAATCGCCTTGTTCAGGGATATCTGGGTTTGGCTGATATTCGCGAGACTGTTCTTTTCCCGCGAGATGCATGTAGACTGGCACCGTGAAGGTTAATATTACCAGTAGAATAAGAATTAATCATTCAAGTTATTTAAGTAAAAAAAAAAAAATAATAACTATATATTAAGATAAATGATACTCAATTAAATTCGTCAGAAATAACAAACTATTAATACAATACGCTGCTCTAATAAATTTTGCAGCCAGCCTTGCGTTACAATCTATTCACTCGTACAGCGATCCCTTATAAACAGCTGGTTCCGTCACAGTAATTGCTATAATTGCAATTATTGGCCCACCCTTTGCCGTGTTTGGTGCAGCGTATAAAGGATCGTCACGGCTTGGGTAATCCTACGGAGGATTCGTTTGCCATGGAATAGCCTCGCTTCGCCTGCATGCATGCACATGCATCATGTACATAGTACTAACGTATGGATGCACATACAAAGCAGCCCACACATGCCGCTATATTGCATTTCCCCTCACTCAAGTAGCATTGCCGTCACAAAGCCCCCATTCCCAACAACTCGCCAGTCGCATTGAGGCATCTCATTGTCACCCATTGGTTATACGGCCGGCTCTTGTACAGCTGGCGAACCAACAAACAGCGTCCAACCAACAAGCAGTCATAATACGTCATAATAATGTTGAATAAGACCCACCTCATCTTTAATTGTTTCTGTTCAACAAGGCATTGACCACCCACTCTCATTCCCCTCACTCGTGCCGTTTCTTCGGAGTCGTTCATTCTTGCAAGCATCACCATCATCCTTCTTATCACAATCGCTACGAACCCTTAAAGGATGACGAAACAAAAAGTCTGCCTCGCCTACTCTGGCGGTTTGGACACGAGCTGCATATTAAAGTACTTGCTGGTGAGTCGTCGCCACGACTTTTGCGTTGAGCACGTGGGCTGAGATGTTGCTTAGGAACAAGGATATGAAGTCATCACCTTTACAGCCAACATTGGCCAGGAAGAGGATTTCGACGCTGTCAGGGAAAAGGCTCTCAAGATTGGTGCCAGCAAGGTCTACATTGAGGATCTTCGTAGAGAGGTATGCACTCCGCCATCGCGAATCAAGAGTCATTACTGACGCCAGCATGTAGTTTATAGAAGAGCAGTGCTTCCCTGCAATTCAATGCAACGCCATCTACGAGAATGTTTACCTCCTTGGTACATCGCTTGCTCGTCCCGTGACGGCACGGGCACAGATTGCCATTGCGCAAAAGGAAGGCTGCTTCGCCGTATCACACGGATGCACAGGCAAGGGCAATGATCAGGTTCGATTCGAACTCGCCTTTTACGCTCTCCAGCCTTCCATCGCGGTCATTGCGCCTTGGCGTGACCCCGTGTTTTACGAAAAGTTCAAAGGTCGCAACGACCTGCTCGACTACGCCCAGGCGATGGGCATCCCAGTCAGGAGCACAAAGAGCAAGCCATGGAGCATGGACGAGAATCTGGCCCACTATAGCTATGAGGCCGGTATCCTGGAAGACCCAAACACCAGTCCTCCGGATAACATGTGGCAACTGACTGTGGATCCGAGAGCAGCCCCTGATCAGCCTGAAGACTTCACCGTCACCTTTGAGAAAGGCATTCCAGTCAAGCTCGAGTATGAGGGCGGAAAGGTCGCCACAGATTCTGTTGACCTTTTCCTGACTGCCAACGCCATCGCGCGTAGGAACGGTGTCGGCCGTCTTGACATTGTCGAGAATCGTTTCATAGGATTAAAGTCTCGTGGCTGCTACGAGACACCCGGCCTGACCATGCTGCGGGCTGCGCACGTTGACTTGGAAGGTCTAGTGCTGGACCGTGAGGTCCGCGCTCTTCGTGATCAATTTGTCACCTTCAACTACGCAAAACTGCTGTACAATGGCCTCTACTTTTCACCCGAGCGCGCGTTTCTGTCCAAGAGCATCATTGCTTCACAAGAGGATGTGAATGGGTCGGTAAGATGCCGAGCTTTCAAGGGCTCTTTCAGTGTTCTCGGACGTTGGTCTGATACTGCCAAACTCTACGATGCAACCGAAAGCTCCATGGACGAGATTGGTGACTTCTCTCCAAAGGACACTACTGGGTTCATCGGTGTCAA
Organism: Trichoderma evansii; assembly: GCF_050947405.1. Lineage (NCBI taxonomy): Eukaryota > Fungi > Ascomycota > Sordariomycetes > Hypocreales > Hypocreaceae > Trichoderma > Trichoderma evansii. Next base: position 291,916 of record NW_028145175.1, read on the forward strand.
TGCGATCCGACTCAAAAAGTACGGAAAGGCAATGGAAGACAGTGGACAGAGCTTGGCCAAGAGATTTTAGCGGCTTTTGTCACATAGATAGCATCATTAGAGTTGATCCTGAGATGAAAAATAAAGACAGGGTATCCCCACTCCAGACAATAGTAGACCAAAATTATTTAAAATGAAAGCAACTCCCACAGCATAAATCTCATAAACCATACTGGTAGCAAATGGTATTCCACATCCCAGCGATAGTGAGTTATTTTTCCGTGAAAATACCTTGTTATTGTCGATGTAAGCTATTTAGAAGACACCTATTCTATGAGAGGGGTCCTGTGTATTTATTTGGGGCTAGATGAATTCTTTTGGGGTAAGCAATGTTCGAATCAGGTTAGGAAAGAGCTATTATTTTTGAAAGGGAATTCTGCCAACGGCGTGGCTAAATCATATTGGCTGGCCGAGAGGGGAATATATACTCGCTGAGACATAGACCTATTGCAGAAAAATGCGGCTGGCTGAAGACTGTTGGCTCTTGCAAGATCTGGGTATTTCAAATATTATTGTAAGCCATCGAGTTGACCACTTTTTAGCCGATAGATGTCTCTAATTGATCTGAAGCCAATCATCCCAGCCACCCTTTAATCGCGTCGCTATATCTCCGTGTTTCGCCATGGACAATGCTGCCATCGCACACCTCTCGACGCAACCTTATTCCTCGTCTATATTAGTGGAATAGTCCTCGTGCCGTCCTTGATAATATTACTCGGTGCTGTTGCCTGCGAAACAAGTTCAAGAGATGGCGATGCCTACCCATTTGTTGGGCTGACAGTAGAGTTGAGCTCGTTGCATTAACGCATACGTTCGGTGATCTTCACCCTCCTCCTGTCCACCGCCATAGTCAGTTTTAAAAGATAATAATGCTTACTTGGCAAGCTTATCTTACGAAGTCTATTGGAGGTGAAGGGTCGGGAACTTGTTGGGGCGACAGTAGAGTTGACGTCGTTGCATCAACGCATACATTTGATTGTCTGCGGCCCCCTCCTGTTTAACAGTCGAGTTGAGGTCGTTACATCAGTGCAAACGTTTGGTGATCTTCGGCCTCCTCCTGTCTGCTGCCGTTGCCAGTACATCATTCGCAGTAATATTATTAAGAGACGACGAAGGCTTTTATAACGCCCTTATTAGTACCTCAGCCTAATTCCTATCTACATATTACTGTAATTTGCTAATACACTCTGACTTTAGGAGCAGTGCGATCCTTGAAGATATTAATTATGATAACGATAGCAGACTCGCTCTGATACTGTCGCATGTAGGCGAAAAGATTTTGAGCTAATTGCGACTATATTTTCTCTCAAGAATACCAAAAATCGTCCATGCAAAGATAAACATGGAGATGTTGCTACGCTATATGCTGGCAAGGGGGGCAAGGAGGCAAGGTTGTTAACATGAATAAAGGTCTTGCGCATGCTGAAGCATGTCCGCCTCCATATCCTGGCAAACTACTCCGTTCTCCATTACCTTCTCCTCTATTACGTTCAAGTACGCATATTATATCCTTTTTCTCTCTCTCCACAATACTCTGAGTAGAGCTGACCCTAGAAGAAAAACGCCGACTTACTTCTAATAAACTACAACACCCCAATCTCAGTGATGCCATTCTCAAGCTGCATGCTTCAACCAGTGACAATCATACTCGCTTTGATACTGTCGAAAATCAACCTCTGGATAAAAACGCCGACGTACTTCTGATGAACGCCGACGACCAATTTCGATGTTAATGATGACTGCATCCCCACGTCAAGGACTTTGGAGAGTTGTTGCATCATACAACCGTTGCCCAGATCAATGAAGCCCACCTGCGGATGAAGTGGTCCACGTTTTTTCGCAGAGACCATGCGCAAGGAAATGGCCATTAAACCGTGGTGTCATTTGACACACCTCGTTAACTTTGACAAGGAAGTTGAAGCTAATCCACTCATGGAGGAACGGGATTATTGAAGAGGCATGTGATATAAATGAAATATATATCAATAAATATATATATATATTTATATAGGGTTTGAGTGTTCCACAGCTGGGACTCTCTATCAGAGAGAGAATACACGGTTGCACCCAGAAACGATGCGTTCTGCCCTGTTCTTCTACTGCATGGATATACATCGCCTGTGTCTATTACACAGCAGTTGAACTACACATTGGCTATATCCATTTCACGCCACTGGATGAAGGAGATCTTAGCGATATCAATCCAAGAATAATACCCTTCCATTACATCCCAAGCTCCACCAAGCTCCAACCACTTCAAGGCACAGCTTCATCGATTACCACAGAGTTCATCATCTTACCTGCCTCATGTGCAACACAATGCATCCGAGGAGTCTGCTGCTGCTAGTCGGTTTGACGACCCTTTTGTTTATTCGTCACTGCCATGGTCTGGAGCTCTCTTTAGCCTACAACGGCTTATCGAGTCCAACGACATAGGGAATGGGTGGTGATGGCCCTCTTAGCATGCTGGAAAGAGCTTGCCTATGGTCGTATGTGCTTGGTTTTGTATCCGCTCTGCTTACACAGGCCGTGGGATAAAAAGCCATAAAAGAAGAACAGAAAAACATTCATCAGGTCCGTATGACCAGTGGAAATTAAGCTGCAAAAAAAAGCAAAAAGAAAAAACATACAACAGCCGGTGTTCGCCAGTGGTCACCCACCTGACTACTAATCTGCCGGTTAATGGCTTGACTATGGGGGAGCAGACGGGACCCCGTATTTTCCATTACCTATGGTCGTATGTGCTAGTAATGGTTTTGTTTTAGTTTATATAGAAAAGCTACATTACATAAAAATAAATACAAGGAGAATCCCCCCAAATATGAAGAACAGCGGGCATATAGTAGAGATGATGCAAAAGAAGCTATGACAAAGAGCAAATTTGGGGGGGCATGTAATGCTGGAATTCGCCAATGATCACCTTTAGAGCAATTTTTTACGGCTGCCGCAGCCAGGAATAACACCGACACATGATTAGATCATTTGTAACTAAACTTGTTTAATGATATGAGGAACTGTTAATATTATTGAAACTCACTGCTAAGTGAGGTATATAAATGAACGGCCAGTTAAATTTATCCAAAGGAGTGAAATTCGTAATTGAAGGGAGCGTTTGGAGATTGAAGAAGGTTTTTCTTGATGTTGTTACAAACCCAATTGCTACCAGTCTACTGGTTGATTTATAATCTATACTGCCATCCATCTTCAAAGACCCAACTGTGGCCATAAGGTCTTGGATATCAATCTTCTCTAAATGAATGGGTAGAAAAATGCGAGAAAGCTCCTGACAGGATCATTCCTGTCAGGAGGAAAGGCGTAAAGAGTAATCATGATGAAGTCGTTAGGTTTGATGATTTTGACCCAATCTTGTCCTTCGAGCTTCTCATGGTTGATAAGTTCCTCCTCCGACACAATACCGACTGTACATTTGCCTTGGACAATACCCCCACTGGGGTAGCTCACAAAGCGATCTGAGCCATAAAACCAAGTTTGCAGCTCAAGAGTATAAACCTTCTTGTACACATAGATGGCTGAATTAGGCGGAACGCTGTATGTGTCTCTGACTGTTCTGCGTTTGGTAGTCTCCGTGGTGGTGAAATGGAAGCTTGTGTGCAAAGGATGCGTAGCTCAATATACACCTGGATATAGCCCTGAAGTAGAGGCCATATATTTGCTTCAAATTCCTTTACATGCCAATGGTCTCTCTTCAGAAGTTAACGCTGGGTTAATACATCCGCAGGTAATTGCAAATACGTGGCACAGCGACATGTAACATGGCAAATGGAACCAATTATATGACACTTTTACACATATGTGCGAGATATGGAGTTGATTTCATGGCTTTCACCTTTCACCGACACCCGCTGGGTGGATTTCTTGCCACATGTTGCGCATAAAGCACACGTAGGGATCCATGTATGTACATATGCAGCCACGAAATCAGGCCACGAAATCAGGCTTGACTCGCTGCGCCTATTTACACTTTAAATGAAAGCGCGTGTACGCTTTCTACTGGCCGTCGAAGCATCATTTTATTAAATAATATGCGCAACGGGTAATTTCTTTTTGTGTGTGTGGCATTATGTAAAGTTGGCCAATGGATGTCAGGTCGGGATGTCCCCGAATCGAGCCGCAATCTGCCAGTCTCACTTCAAGCGTTTGGTTCAGAATAAGACAAGGGATTAACTGATACAATATCTCGCTGTGCCTGGATGAATGCAAGAGTCTACATTTTGCGGAATGTACAACAAGAAAATTCTAGCAAACATTTGGCCATGATGTGTAAATACATGCGCACATATCTAGCCTTGCTGGTTGCAAAATTCACTGCATGTATTAACTAGTTACATGTAGTGGCATTAACGTTCTCTGTCATGAGGTTACTTGTAAATTGAACCCTACGAGTTTGGTCGCGACGTATGCAAGAGTTGTCTTATCCAAACTGCAATTAATGCTCGGAAAAGACGACAAAATTAAATTAATAGAGACGTGGCCCAATGAGAGATGCTGACAAGCGAGGGACTCAAGACTTGCGTTTCATGCAATTATATATGTAAATGTAAATAAAGAGAACGGCAAATGGACTTGAGGTGCTCTATGCATTTGGTTGCGTCAAGTCTGTATAAAGTCGAGGCGTCCTTGTGTATCTTTACAACACATGTTGTGGCCCAAGGCGCGAAGTATGCCATTGTTATCAGCTCTTCTAAAATTATGCACTCTATATGGATTATTGTTACGACCTGGTTCCCCGTAACAGTTGAATCCCTTATAATAGCTGGTTCCGTTACAGTAATTGCTACAATAGTGATTATTGGCCTAATCTTTTGCCCTGTTTGGCTTAACGGTATAACGGATCGTTACAATTATGCATTCTATACAATAGGCTAACTTTCTAGTCAGTTGTCAGAATAGTAGTTATGCTTAATGCTATGTAAAATAATCCAGTATGCAATCATCCCATAGCAAGGATAGTTCAGTTTGCTTCTGAAAGCAGAACTACAACCGCAAACTCGAAAACCCAAAGACTCTGGAAATAGCGGTCTCTAGACCCAAAACAAAAACAAAGAAAAAATTAATAGGACCCTAAACCGTTCGTTACTTATGGTCATATATCCCCAGAAGCTGTCCAGCTCTGGCTTATATACAGTAGAGAAGCAGCTATAAAAAAAGCAAAAAAGAAAAACATACAACAGCCGGTGTTCGCCAGTGGTCACCCACCTGACTACTAATCTGCCGGTTAGTGGCTTGTCTATGGGGGAGCAGACGGGACCCCGAATTCTCCACTACCTATGGTCGTATGTGCTAGAAACGATGCTTAGTCTACTTATATGGACAATGGAAGACCAAAAGAAAAACAAATAGGCTTGATGGTTGTAAATCTATAAACAAATAAAGCAAAGTAAAGAGAGTTCGAGGCGGACGTCAATCTCATTCTCAAATGTATAAACGTATGGCCTTGTGCACTTTTCTATGCCGTCTTGCAACTCCAGCGAGGTGCTCAGCTCAACAGAAGCAATGCTAATTCCTTCAGTCTGGGAGCCTCCTCGATCTGGATCCGTCCGAATGGACCTCTAACAATTATGTACGTTTGAACACCGGAATTTGCGGTAAAAGTTGCTTGCAACACTTACCATCTGGCGTTTGGACACATATTGGTGTTTAAGTTACGCAAATGGATGTGACCAAAGGTTGAATGTTTTAGCGAGCAACGATGTTGATGCTACTCCTTGAGACTTGATTAGCATTATGAAAAGTATTCGACTCTTCATACAAGGGACCAGTCGCCCTCTAATTGACCAATCCTGAATATCCAATGCGTGGGCGTCAACACTGCCACAGCTTACGTAGTATAGTGCCAGTATTCACCTCGTTCAAACATCTCGTTTCAAGCCAAAATTCCTCCAAGCGACTTGATATAAACTCTCTGTGCGTTTGTTAATGGGATTCCAATTTTTCAATGATTATTGGCCAGAGTATGCATTTGAATCAGTTGGCGTCACTCTTTAATTCATGAATTCATCCCATAGAGATGCATTTAAAAGGGTGGTTCGGTTGCCTCTGAAAACAAAGCTATAATCTCAAACTTCAAAGCTGTAAGTCTCCAGAGATGGTAGCCTCTGGGCCTCCATTAAAAAAAAAATTCACGAGACCTAGATCATTTATTACTTATGGTCATGCGTGTTACAAGAAGCTGTTCGGCTCTGCCTCACACACATGGTAGAAAAGAAGCCAAAAAGGCAAAAAAGAAAAAAACATACAACAGCCGGTGTTCGCCAGTGGTCACCCACCTGACTACTAATCTGCCGGTTAGTGGCTTGACTATGGGGGAGCAGACGGGACCCCGTATTTTCCACTACCTATGGTCGTATGTGCTTGGATCTGCGTCTAGTCAACTTATAACAGCGCCATCGTTTACTAACACCCCACCTTGAACAATTCATCCGTGGCCCATAAACCAACAACTCAGTAATCAAATCTCAACCAATACACCACAAACTCACTCTCTCACTCACCTCAATCATCCTGCATGACAAAGTTTCTCAAAGACCAAGACAGCCAACAAACCCGTCCATAAAAATAACACACTTCCGCCATACTGACTCATCCTACACACACACCATTAGTCAGACCAAAAAGCATCAAAAAGCCCTCTGGAATCCCGCATGATTCATCAGCCCAAAAAAGACAAATAAAATTACCCAAAAAGGCTTCACCTAATTAATTAAACACCACACCTCACCACCTCTTTTACACGCCCCCAAAGCAGTAGTAAGAATAGACTGCTGAAAAGGGAAAATCCTCAAACTACAAACTATGAGCCATCTCAACCGTCCCTTCCGAAAATCCTATAAATCCCAAAGAATTGATAATCAGTACGCAGAAAAACCAATAGCGTAGCATCCGTCTCACATGACCTAGAATGACTTACTTGTCGGATTCCTCGCAAGACGTCCTAAAAAAGCTAAAAGATTGCAAAAAGATTACTAAAGCGCTCCCGGCTGCTTATTATTGATCCTCATTACGTATGCAAGGTACGTACCCAGGAACTTTAGGGCTTAGGCTTAATAGTGGAGATGGCAGAGAGCAAGAACGCCTTTGTTGCGCGCCTCAGCCTTAGCGCAAGGGTCGAGCAACGTGGCTAACGTGGCTCGTGTGTATCCTCGTACCCTGCAACAGAGCAACGAGAACGAGGCAAAATTAAGTATACAGCCCCAAGATCTAGAAAAGGCTGGATCTATTGTGGCAATTTGATGCGAGGCATCGTATGCTGGTTAATTTTAGAACATTTCACTAGTTATGCGGGGTGTGAGACACTGCAAAGATTTTATGCGGCTTGTCAATTTAATAGCCATGTTGAATTAGATAAAATTACTATACATACTATTTTTTTGTCTATCAAAACCAAAGAGATTTTTTCACAAAGTTGTAAGAAAGGAAAATAAGGAAATTAAGAAAATAAGGAAATTGCATCAGAAAGCCATCTGCTCTGAAAATCCATTTGTATTGTTTGAATCCTTTGTGTATGCGCCCATTGCCCTCGTGTAATATCATCCCGTTTCTCCGGGAGTTTTGAATGCATTTTTTTTGGTCCCAAGATAGTCCAGTCTGGTGGACCTTTGTTGTGATCTTTAATAATACAATTCTCCCCAAGCAAGCTCTTTCGGAGAAACATAGAAAGAAAAGAAATGATGAATCTCAGGTCAAGCGCTGCAAAGCGAAAAAAAACAAAAGTGTTTGTTTGGTCTATCCGATAATGATCCCTTCCAAATGTAGAACCCCGCTTCCCAATCGCTGCAACAAAATGAAGTAATAGATGATGAAAAAAGTCGACAGTAGTAGTAGTACAAATACAGTAATGACGAAAAAGCCAAGGGATAGACAAAAAAGGAGAAGCGACAAGAAAATTCAATTCAGCCGCAAAGCAGGGATAGTAGTAGTAATTGTTGGTGGTGTGCATCATGATCGCGTAGCATTCGTAGAAACAGAAACGGTAAATCAATCGCAGAATGGGAGGGGGTGAGTGTAAACTCTGTCGTCGATGGTGGTGCAAATATGAAGCCAGAAGCGGCATGGTGCGACAGCTTTGCGAGGTGATCCTGAGGTGGTTTCATCTGGCTGGAGGATCGTAGCATCATTGCGAGCACAGCATGGCCGGCGGCTGTCGTCATTGCGGTCACTGCTCGCCAGCTATGCAAGCATTACAGGCATGGCAAGCAAGCTGGGTCGACAATGGTTGACGAGAAATCAGGGCACGAGCAGGCGTGGGTGATGTCAGCGGTGGAGGTGGTATGAGGTAGCGTGACGTCAGCGCCGCTTTTTCACCAACCAGGACCCTGCAGCTGCAGTAGGACCCTGAGACCCACCCGGCGACCTGCTGGGTCTGGAAAGCTAGGGAGGAGAACGCCAGAGAAGACACTGGCATCTTCCCATTGGCTGTGGGCTGCCGCCTGAAGTCGCAAAGCGCACCATTCCCCCGCAAGGGAGCTGGAGCAGCGCCAAGATCGACCATCTTCGATTTGCCTGCCCCTCCATCAGTGCGCCATCGTGTCGTTGACGTTGGCTGATGCTGTTCCCCCCTTTCTTCACCCAGGAAAAACGTCATACAATGACTGATGTTCACTGTACTCGGTTTTTTTTGGTGTTGATTCAAGGATGAAAAAAAGAAGCGAGCAATTAAGCTCCACCGCGTCGTCGGTGCTTGCCGGGGAGCTCAACATCAGGATGGCAGACTCGGTAGTGTCTCGTCAGTGCATCAGCACGGCTGAATGTCTTCTCCTCGGTACACAGGTTGCAGTGCACCTTTTGCTTCTTGGCGTTGTGGATGGTATCCTCGTGCCTTGTCAAGTCGTACGGGCGCGAGAAGATGGTATTGCACGGCTTGCCGGTGCTGGGGTTGATGCGATCACAGCGGTGAGGTCCGGCCTGGCTGTTGAGCAGGCTGGAAGTCATGCCGACGTGTTCGTGGTGCTGCTGGGGACGAGCACCTCCCAGAGCGTGCGACTGCCTGTGACCCTCGCGTTTGTGCTTCTGGAGTAGACTAGGCGTCTCGAATCGTAGCGTGCAGCCGTGATATGTGCAAGTGTAGGTGCCTCCATCAGCATTAGCGCCGGCAGGGCGAGTCTGCGGGACAGGAGTGTTGTAAGCGGCCGATCCGGATGTATTAGATTCAGCCGAGCTCAGCTGAGAAACTGATGCGTCGCCGCCTGCTGGCGGATAAGCAATAAATGGATATCGCTGGGGCACCTGCGCAATGCCGCCATGCTGCGATGGTACGTGGTGCATGTTGTGGCTGTCCTGGCCATAGCCGCCGGATGCCGCAGCCCCATTGTCAGGAAGTATCCTGCCCATGTGATCCATTCCAAAGTTGATGGGTTGGTGAGAAAACAGAGGCATGTTTGACTCCTCTGATGACTCATTAAACTCGAGAACGGCATCTTTGGGTGAAATGGTCTGAGGCGTCGCGGGCTGGGTTGTCTTGGCCATTTGCTGCTGGTAGAACTGGGCCTCGTGGTGGCTGCCGCGGTCTTGGCTGGGCATGTGAGGCTGGGAGTTCATGGGCACGCCGCCGTGAGAGGCAGCCCAGTCGTGCAGTGGCGAAGGCGCAAGTGGAGAGCCGTGGCGGAAGGGGGAAATGTCTCGAGAAATGCTCGAGGTGGGCGAGTGGTGGACAGTGTTCAGATGCTGGCTATTCGCGGCATTGATGCGCTGGTTGAAGACGTCGTTTGGCGCGGCAGTCACCTGGCTCTGCTGCGGCGAAGACGTAATGGTAAAGTTTGGGTTGTACAGCTCATCGCCATAGACATCGGTCATTGTGCGGCCGAGCTTGGGGACGTTGCCGTTGACGTGGCCTGCTGTAAACAAAAATGAGTCTTTCTGATCGTCGTCATCAACCACCAGGACGGGGTCTCGGGGCTTGCGCCTACCTTGCTGCCTTCTTCTATCAGACAGATCCATATCGCCGGTAATGGGCGTGGCGGGAGAGTCGCCCGCTATTGAGCTTGCCACTGAGGCGGGATGTGATCGGGTGAGGCCGTTGGCAAAGTCGGGCGCTGGGAGCAGGTTGCGATCTGTTCGCAGCTTGTGGTGGCCGGCTCCAGGGCCCTGGATGACGGGATATGCCATCTCGACCGGTGAGTGTTCCATGTGGTGGAAATTTGAGTAGGGCGCCATGGTTTTTGCCAGTTGGTAGTAGTTTGGGCTGGCGGAGCTCAGGCTCATGTCGCTGGAGTGAATATCCATGAAGCCGTCACCATTGGCGTCGGTGACTGCGATCTGGGGGTTCGCAATGTGCGAATTGAAGGGCGACGCCGGCCCCGTGGAACCCAGCGATGACAGAGAGGACTCGCGGTGGTGAGCGAAGCGGCCAAACTTGGGAGTTGAGAACCTTGCGGCGGCTTCCCAAGAGTCAGGCCGCATCGAGTCGGGCGAGAAGGCGTTGATGATGGCGGCGTCCAGGGTCTCGAGGTTGGACGAGGAGAGCTCCGTGGACGGGAAGACGGGGGACGAAAAGGAAAAGTCGGTGGTGTTGTCCTGTCCAAAGGTAAAGTCGCCCAGCTGGTTGTGATGGTTGTGATGGGAGTAGTTGCTGTCGTTGACGGTGCTGTTGTACTGCTGCTGTCGTTGATACTGCTCGAAGGATGTTGGTCTGTGGTCCACAGATAGCATGGTGTTTGAGAGGGAGTTTAGATTTTGCGGTTTACGAAGTTCGATCTGACGGCGATGTGGTGGCAAAACGCTTTGCTTTATATCGTCCAGGAAGCCAGCGCCGGGCCTACCGGTTTCGTCAAGTCGATGCTTGGAGGGCTGGAGACAGTTTGGAGGGAGGGGCGTGTGGAACTGGGAACTGGGCACGCTACGAGATGGAGGGGGGGTGCGGCAGAAAGTGGGAAGCCCCGATGCACTAGCGCGGATGCAATACGTACTCGCGACCCAAAGAGAAGAGACCAGAATCAGACCCAGACCAGACTCAGCCTGCCCTGCGAGAATCTGCCGACAGGAGCATCCGGGGAGCCGCGGCTTTGGGACAGACCAGCACAGCACAGGACAGGACAGTATTATACAGTACAGCATACAGGTTTGGTAAGCCATTGGATTACACATGCACAGGTATAGTAGCGATGCAAAAATTGCCCTATCCGGGAGCTTGTATGCGCAAATGCGGAAATGCCCTCCGCGCAGATGGGCAGCGCACCGCTTGGCTGCCAGTTCCGAGCGTTCCCTCGCAACGCAGCATGACTAACTGCGCTCGAGTCGGACGTGCAGTCATTTGTCATGCCGCACATAGTAAATCAAATCACCGTCTGCGTGTGCGTGTGCGTGTGCGTGTGAGCAAGTAGTTGCCATCTCCCGGTCCTTGCATGCCTGCGTTAACCTCGGTATGGGGTACGTATGTGCGTCGATGAGTCGTAAGTCGGTCGTGAGTGAGTAGGCCTATATTATACAGCCAACAGCATCTGCCGTGCTCGCTGCGAGGTAGGATTGGTTAGGTATAGAGCAGGCAGGCAAGCACGTAACAATCGAGGGCATACGAAAGCCGCATACGAGGCATCGGAAACCGGACCTCATCGTAACCGGCTAAACTATTGCTGCATCGTTTTCTTGGCTATTTTTTTTTTTCCTCGTCCAGCTCATCTCCTGGCGTGTACACAAATCTTTTGCGCGGCCTTGGCTCGGGACTTGTCTGGAGCGCGGCACTACACTGCTTCCAAATGTACCCCCCCTACCACTCACTCACTCCAGGCACAGCCGCACAAAGAGTGCATTAGCCTCATTCGATGGCATTCCCTGTGGCTTGTCGCATAAGGTTCCGAGCGAATACCGCTTCTCCGCCGCGAATAGGCGTCCCCCGTTGCCAGCAGAATTTTTTTTTCCTGACAGGTCAAGCCACACTTGTGTCTCGTGCTGGTAGGCGGTAGTCATTTCTAGAAATTTCCCCGATGGATGAACAATATGCTTTTTTAGAGTCGCACAGCCTTGCAACTCTGATTTTTGACAGCTCGAGCTTAATTTCACAGAATCTTGCTCCTTTCGGGGTTAAAGGCCATTCATTGTTCCTTTTCGCCGAATGGCGCCTCAACTAACACAGGCACCCATGGCGGTGATGTGATGCTAACGGAGAATCTCACAATACGAGAGCGAGAAGCAACCCGAGTCTACAAACTAAAAAACCTGAATGTGACTTGTAGTTACTCTAGTTACTGGCGCAGGCTCCGATCGCCAGATCCCTGCCCAGCGGAAGCCGTTCGATGCCAGTAACGTGCAGCAACAACAAAAGCAAGATTTCTCATTGGACCCCTCAGCCACAGCAAGACATTCACCTGCGGCCTCACTGGCTGGGAAAGATTTTTTTTTAGAACATCCTTCCCCTTTTGGTACTTGCTCTGCAGTTTTTGCGTTGCGAGGTACATTGGCCATGAGGTCACATGACGCTGCCCATACTTTACGGCGTTACGGCATAGGCAATGCTGCTGAACCCAAAGCAGCGGAAAAAAAGGGAAAAATTCGGATTTTGAATCGCTCACCATTTAGGGACCAAGATCCAACGTTACTAATGGGGGGGTGTCTTGCTAATTCATTACGGCAGTTGCTTTTTTCTTACCATTGTCATTCTAAGCACCAATGAAAAAAAACCTTTTTGTTCACTTGATCGAACCTAAAGACGAAAGAGCAAAAGCAGCAATAAACAATCATGAATAATAAAAAATGGCAAGATGGGCACCTGTTCTTCTCGTCCCATCTACCTGATGTGTAATCGCATGATTTGGGATAGCATGTGCATTGCGTGACTTTTACTGTGTAGGTGGTGTGCACCACGAAAATGCAGCGCTGCGATGCACTGCGCTGTAACCGATCCCAAGTCAAGCCCAGTGCCCAAGCAGAGTGCCTAATGTTTTTCTACACTCGCTCTCTCTACAGTAGCATCTCAACTTGCTTCTCAACAAATCTTAGTACATGTCACATCTCGTGTCTGCACTACATGCAGCTCGGTATGCCAAGCAAAGGACGAAGCCCGAGAAAAGGGGGAAGCGAGAGCGAGCCGGAAAAATAAAAAATGGAAGAAAAATTTTCATTCTCGAACGCTTCCATTCTGCGCTTCTCCTGCAGGTGCCGGTGAAACGTAGGTTTGGAAGCGTGTGGTGTATGCGAGATGCATCTTAGTACACAGTAGCACGTCGCAGCAGCTGCGGTTTGTCGGGCAGGCCGACGAGCTGCCACAGGGCGGGTGCAGCGTCTCGGACACCGCCGGGCCTCTGCGTAGTGGCCTCCAGTGCTGTCTCTGGCCCGTCGCTCACACTGTCGCAACACTCAGCCACACCCTCTTCCCGCCAGATCTAGCGCTGGCCTTGGCCTTGCATGCATCGTCTGCCGGCACTAGGCACAACGGCCAGGGAAGCTGAGAAATAAGATTCTTCTCGGCCTGATCGACAATGCGAGCCGCGCTGTTTCTGATTTTTTTAGACGCCTAGACGGGGGTGAAGTTTTTTCAGACCTCTCGCTTTCCTGCTGTTTTGGGCACGCTGCTGCAAGCGAAGCCCGATGGTTTCCAGCCCTGCAGCACAAATATTTGCAGACAACTCACAGACGCTCACACAAACTCACAGGGCCTTGCTCGCCTGAGCTTGCGCCGGCGGCATATGGATATGGGGGTGAAGCGAAGCGACGGGCCACTCACCTCACTCACTCTCGGTGCTACGGTATACCTGCTGGATGGGGGTCATTAAAGCCACACCATAACCGAACCCTTGGAATCGGTATCGCATCGGCCCAAGGGGAGACTGCGTGTAAATCCGAGGTTCATCACAGTTAGGATTAGTTAGTATTAGTTTAGAGGCGTGTAATTCACAACTCAAATAACGATAGTTGCAACACTCGCTCAGCGTCACAGCCAACGCCGAGTCTCGTGACGTTGCCAATCGGCCAACTCGGGGCCCCGTCGGCGTCTGGGCACAGCGCATCCCCGGAATCGCGGGTCCGGAACGCCATGTTCGCACTTCGCTCCAACTCGCCCCAAACCCGCCGCAAGCCCAGCCCAGCCCAGCCCAGCTCCTCCGCGCGATTCCCATGGCTTCCACTAAATGTTGTTTTACTGCGCTTGCTTGCTGGGCTAAGGCTGTTCATCTGCCGCAGGACCCTCCCGTGCCGCGCCGCGGATATCGGGGCAGAGGCGAAGTTTTCAGTTTCATTTCGTCTGTTCGTCAAAAAGTAAGCTGTAGATCGGAATATGCCGCCAGCGGAACGGCGGGTCATGTTTGCGAGTTGCCCGGTTGCTGAGGCCGACATTGTTCACAACGTCACTGCTGCCGTCATGGCTTAGATGATGCTCTCTAATCTCCTCGGCGTTTTGGCTGGTTGCTGAATAGTAGGACTAATTACTGCTAACGTAGGCACTGACATGCCGTCAATGTGTCAGTCATTTGTCAAGAGAGTTAAAAAAAAAATGGGGACCTTGTGTGATGGTATGAAACTCCTTCAGGATACATAGATGAGTTGATGCCTAGTCAGCCGTCGAGTCGTGAAAACGAAAAGACACAAACAAATGCAGCGCCGAGTAGGACGACAGACGGCCCAATAGTGCGATTCAACACACTATGGATCTATGGATATGGATATGGATATGGATCCTCCACAACATCCAATATAATGGCGATACACACATGCCACCCCCAGCCCACGGCATGCCAGATGCGATGCATCACATCAGCCCAGTGTCCAGGAGCCAGTCAATCTGAGATCAGCCGCATCGAACATGGTGCTAGGCATGAAGAGACGTGCCGAGCAAGGTGACACGTGCATGCGATGGGAGCCGCTACTGCTGCTAGCATTGGTGATGGATTCAGTCGGTACCGATATCGCGCTACAGTTCAGCTGCTCACCCATTGAATGAATGAATGATTGATTGATTCATCCATTCATCCAATGTCTCCCATGCGAGTTTCAGCTCCGTCCAGCCCAGCCAAGCACTGCCCAAAACCCAAAACCCCACAATCTCATTCATCCTCTCCATCTCTCCTCTACAGTATTCTCATCCACTCACGACCATCAACCCCTCGCTCGTATATACGCTGGAGCCTCTCCTCCGGTCTAGATTGTGCCAGTGTGGCTCATTCTCACCTCGCCGGCTCCACCACCTCGGATCGCCTTTACCCGCCGATGCAGATCCGTTCTAGGCCTTACAGGTAACCAGCAATCGGTGCCCCCCTGCCACGTGGAGTCTATCCCATCCTTTGCATGCCTCGATGCTGCTCCGACTGCGCTGCTGCAACAGTCAAAATCCCCCCTTGCAAGAGGATGAACAGAAAGACAAAGATGGTAAAAATAAATCCAGCCCGTCTGAAAGTTTGCATCGGCACGCCCGTTGGTCGGATGCGCTGCGTCGCAAAGCTGCCCTGCCCAGCTGCGACGGGCCTCTGCATGCATGTAACTTGCATGTGCAGTTCCCTACTTATGGTACCTGATGGCTCCAGTCCTATTTTTTTTTTTTCCGCGGACACCACCAGCAGCACAGCGAAGCGAAGCGCTGTTGACCACTAGACATAGGGCTGCTACTGCGCTACTGCATTACTGTACTACCTACTGCGCTGCTGCTGCTAACTAGCAAATTTTTAGTGGTTGGTGGCTGCAGTCTGGCTGGCTGGTGCTATTTTAATCCCATTCCTGGCTGCTGTTCCGCTGTGCAGGGATCCCGCCAGTCTCGACGGGGTGTTTGGCTAGTAAACGCAAACGCTCCTCCTCGTGCTCAGTTGCTGAGTCTCCAGAGCACAACCCCGGATTCCAGCAACCATTGGACACGGAGGCCAGCCTTGCTGTTTTGCCAGGTTGAGCACCACAACCCAATCGCCTAGCATCGGGTCAACTTTTTGCAGCTTTTGTCTCTGTTTTTTTCCTGTTTTTCAGGCATCGGGTACAGGTGTCATTTTGCTAGGCAAACATTGGCAACTGGTGAGTCGTAGCGCCATAGAGAGCCCAAGACCCTGCATAGCGCATAAGTGTCCAACCACATGACTCCTCGAACCACTCAGTCGCTTCACCACGAGATGCACTCTGTCGGGCTGCTGCTTGGATAGCCCTGCTTAACAAAAATCCCAATATTCATTTCTTTTTTGCTTTGGGTTCTGATGAGTCACGATATCTATTGTACTTGTACATATATTAGCACCTAAATACTATACTAGGTAAGATGACTGCAGCCGATATATTGCCAATAGGCCCTATACTCGCATATACGGCTGAAATCTTCCCCTCTCTCCTCTGTTGCTCAGGCGTGCTCAGGCATACCCAAAACTACACTAGCAACATCAAAGTTGTAAATTGGGTCATGACTCTCTCAACTCAACCCACTATCTACTATCCAGCTCAAGCTCCGTATTAGGCATAGTAATTCGTATGTTGTGTTTAGACAGCATCGACGCGTCACGCATCACGAGACCAACACAGCTCTGCTCCTGTCTCCCGTCAGCCAAGCCCGAATACGTTGAGCTATACGCTGAGCTCGTGAGTCATCATTGATATTTGGTGGATAATCATGGAGATACTTGGCACATGGACACGTTGACACATAATTTGGTTCACAAGGAGGCATTTACATCTTTTGAGTGAATACGTGATGCTGTATTTCAAGGCCACCACTTTGATAGTTTCAATTACCCCCATTCAGAGGCCAACCCATTTCCCAGTACGTTTGGTTGTACAGTACAAAAACTCAGAAAAAGCAATGACCCGCGCCCATAGTGAAGAAAAAGCCCAAATCGTAACAAACAACGCGAATAACACATTATGTCGACCCGACTCAGCGGCAATGCGCTTAGCCACCGAAACCGTACAGGGTGCGGCCCTGTCGTTTCAGGGCGTAGACAACGTCTAGTGATGTGACGGTCTTTCGCTTGGCGTGCTCAGTGTATGTGACGGCATCACGGATGACGCCCTCGAGGAAGGACTTGAGGACACCACGGGTCTCCTCGTAGATCACTGTAGAAGAGATGTGTTAGACACTTGATGCATCTTGTAATGAGACAACTATGGCAACTTACTGGCAGAGATACGCTTGACACCACCACGACGAGCGAGACGTCGGATAGCGGGCTTGGTAATACCCTGGATGTTGTCACGAAGAATCTTACGGTGACGCTTGGCACCACCCTTGCCGAGGCCCTTGCCACCCTTGCCGCCTGTAATGTAAATGTTAGCCAAATGCTAAAGAGACTCTGTGTGTATGGAGTGGCGATGGTTGATGGTTCGGAGACGCGTTCAAGTCCGAGGCTGAGGCCAAGGCTGCGGCCCCGGATAGCTACCGGGCAGCCGGAACCATGGCACGTCTCCATCCATCAATCAATCAATGGCAGAGTGATGATTGGTGTAGAGGTAGGTATAGTGTATACTTACGTCCAGTCATGATGATAGAAGTGGGTTGTTTTAAAGTTGAGATGTAGAATTCCGCGATAATTTACGCGAAATGGAGATCGAGATGTATAAACGGTCGTATCGAAAAAGAGGGGAGGGAAAAGGCTGTTGAGCTCGTGGCAACACGCCAGTTTAAATAACAGCGGCCCAAATCACTGATCGATTTCCAGAGGGCGAAAAAAACGGGGGGCCCAGGGCGCCTGTGGAGCCGCGCGCAGCTGCGGTGGGTTCCGCGTTACTGATCTTGCGAACAACACTGATTTTGGCTCAGAAAAAAAATGCGACGCAGCAAGGTACGTACCCTTTTCCCTTTTTTTATTTGGCGTGCCTTTTTTTATTTGCAGGCGCTAAAGACAGAGTGGGGGCGGCACGTCTTTTTTTGTCTCGAATAAACACGATTTATTCACGTCCAATCTAATTGCAGCATTTTTATGTGTGGTTTTTTTTTTTGTGCTGCAAGTTTATTCGTGGCACCCTTGTCGATCTGGAGAATGAGGCACGAGACACGCTATTACGTCCACCTTGAGGATACTGCGTGCTAGTGATGCTGTGATGCTGTGCCCATGGAGGGAGATCCAGCTGAGTCTGCCTTGTTTGACGTGTACGGCTGCGTAGTGGCAACGGGGCAAAGCTCTACTGCTGCCGGCACTGCTGTGGGAGTGGCTCCTGGCAGTTGGATCTGGGGCTCGTGATTCCACACTGGAGTGGTGATGCTGTGTTTGTTGTAGCAGTAGCAGTATTATTAGTATCATACAATTGTATACAGCGTGATGGCTTCGTCACTAGATAGAGTACTGATATCACATATATCATCATAGTATATTCTCAGTTACAGTCACAATACTCTATCAATCATACATGGATCTCTTTGTCTGTGCTCTTCGTCATATACGTGTATCAAGACATATACAGTTATTTTTAGCAGCCCTTGTTGGTGCCACTGCGTAGCTTCTTTGTCTTATCCATCCTCACGTCACTGTCCGGATTTGTAATTAGATACACATTAAGCTGGTGTCTATAAAGTTTTGCCTGTAATTGGGAATGTACTCCAAAGCCAAAAGAGTGGCACCATATATCACAACTTCAAATTAGCTAAATATTCAAGCAGAATAAACTAAAATGACGCAACACCACAATAGAGCCAATCAAAAATAATACATGCACTCCAATATTAAAATACAATATACAAAATTAATTACATCTTCAAAACTACTCAAACGCATCCCATAATCAAGATTTCTCGTCTCAAATCTCAGATCTCGCTCTCCCATGTAGGGTAGCTGAGATGCTACCGTAGCCAGATGGATGGATGGATAAATGCACAGGTACGTACATGCGGCTAGTGGCAGGCTGCAAATCGAATCTTGGCTGCGATCGTAAAAAAAAGGGCGAATAAAAAAAAAACAAACCGCGGATGGACCAATCAGAAAAAAGGACGCGCTCGTCCCTTTTTTTTCCTGCTGGCCTGCATCAGCACATTTTAGTGCCTAGCGCATGTGGGGGCGCGTTTTGATCCACGATACAGAATCCCCGTTACGTTGTTGCTCCTCTAGCGGTCCCTAGCCGAAGCTTTGCCAGTTCCTCCCTTTTTTTACCTGCGCCCACCGACGCGGGTGCACGACCCACCCTGAAAAATAACTGCGCGCGCCACTGCCACTAACGCCCAGCGAGAAAAAAGCGAAACAAGGCCCCCCAACCAGCGCCCAGATCAGCCGCCACCGCTAGACTCAACTATTAAAGGTCCTCCCCCGCCTGCCGCTTCTCCGAATCTTTCCCTTCTGCACTACACTTCTTCTGCCCCACCAAGCATCATCGTTTTTTATCATCACCAAAAAACACATCACAACAGTCATCATGGCTCGTACCAAGCAGACTGCCCGTAAGTCCACTGGTGGCAAGGCTCCCCGCAAGCAGCTCGCCTCCAAGGCCGCCCGCAAGAGCGCTCCCTCCACCGGAGGTGTCAAGAAGCCTCACCGTTATAAGCCCGGTACCGTCGCTCTCCGTGAGATTCGACGATACCAGAAGAGCACTGAGCTCCTGATCCGCAAGCTCCCCTTCCAGCGTCTGGTAAGTTGATAGTCCATCACTCCATTATCACATCATCGATGCTAATACATAACAGGTTCGTGAGATTGCCCAGGACTTCAAGAGCGACCTCCGCTTCCAGTCTTCCGCCATTGGCGCCCTCCAGGAGTCCGTCGAGTCTTACCTCGTCTCCCTCTTCGAGGACACCAACCTGTGCGCCATCCACGCCAAGCGTGTCACCATCCAGAGCAAGGACATCCAGCTCGCCCGCCGTCTCCGCGGTGAGCGCAACTAAGAAGCTCATAGAGGGCTTTTTCTTTGATTTGAGTGGGATACCAAGATGGAGGAGAGACATGACTTTTGCTTTTAACACGAGTGTTTATGGGGTCAAGGGATAATCCAAGGCGTTAACAATGAGACTTTTGTTTTTTACTATTCCCAATTTTATGGTTCGGGATGTATATTACATGCGCAGCCTGGGAAAAAAGGATCTGCCTAAATGCAATCGGGGCTCAATGCCTCACGGTTTAACGAATCATAATACTTTGCAAACCTCATTCTATCTTCTCTCGCACTGTGACTTCTCATCGTATGCTCTCTAAAATCGTGGTCTTTCCATTATGCGCCACCGTAGATTAGGCAGCAATTTCCGTGGCTGACCCAGTTCCGACACGGTGGTGATCTTCGAGATGCGCGTAGCGCTTGTTGTCTCCCCTCGCTGATTCAGATTAGTGGCGCACGCGTCAGCTCAGCTGTGGAAGCGCAAGACCCATTTGTCGCGATGGCCAGCAACAAATAACGCGTAGTAGCTTCTAAATGAATGACGGAAAAAAAAAAAAGAGCAAGAAAATATCGTCTATTTACATGTAGCGAGGCAAGACATCTCCATCGACCTTTATGCTCATTATTTGCTGTTCGCAGGTCTCTCAACTTGCGTCATTTCCCCCAGAACGTCATGTCGATTGCTTGGGACCAAGCGGTGCAAAAGAAGCAGTAAAGGCAGCAGCAACAAGAAAAGCAAGAGAAGAGACAGAGGTAATCCAAATAGCAGAAGCAGTACAAATCGGCGTAAATGAGAAGCCTCTCGCAAAAACGGCTACAACTGTTGATGTCATGGTAATACGTGTATAGATACGTGTATAGGCAGCTGTGTTCTAACCACTTGGCATCACCATGCAATGAAATCCTCAATTATTGTTAACATCTCTGCGTAGCCCTTTTTATTTTTGATAGCCTAGTCTAACTAAATAGCAGTAAATTAAGTACAATACCTCATATGCGCACGCGTCGCCTTCCATTTGTATACACACACGTCTCCTCTCCCATCTATGCTAACGAGTTGACATAATAAGTCGGCAGCTGCGTGAGCACGTCGAAGCCACCGGTGCCTACTCGTCCCAGCTTGCCCATCACCAGGCGACTACTTGGTGTCGTCAGGTCGTCCCAGTCACCGTCCATCAGCGCATCCTTGAGGAATCCGAGCGTAGTCTCGAAACTCATCTTGGTAAAGGGGCTCACGTTGCCTCTCAGGCCCATGCGGCTAAAGGCTGTGAAGTCGCCGTTTCTCGTCATGTGGTCGGCAATCAGGTTCAAGTGGCGGTTATCGACCTTGATACCGTGACCTCCAAAGACTCCAGACAGCTCCTGCACAATGTTGCTGCGGCAAGCCTCCACACCATAGACTTCCAGCACGGCAGCAATGTCGTTGGTCTGGATTCGGTGCGGGTCGATAAAGTCGCTGTATCGGTGCATCGCTCGGAGGTTGACTCCTGTGGTGTTGATGGCCGTCTTGCCCTTCTCCTGAGCCACCAAGCACGATTCAATGCCAGCCACTTGCTGCACCACCGTCTGGCGGACTGCGTCCTCGACAATGTTGAGCATAAGGACCTTGGGAATGTTGACGTCAAACTCGAGCGTCACATTGCACCACTCGCCGCGCTTGTCGTCGCACTGGAAGTCCGTAGCCTCCACGTAATTCTTAAGTACGCGCTCCTTTCGCGCTCTCGATGACCATAATGTGCCGTCCTCGTCGCTGTCCTCATCGCCTTGCTCCTTATCCACAGCATTTGAGCCAGCGCCGTTGTCTGCAGCTTCGTCATCTGAGTCATCCTCTGCTCCTCTTGACATGTCCTTCTGGATAGCGTCATCGTCGTCGTCATTGGGTCCATAGGAGACGGCCTGGCCTCGGTTGGCACGTCGCTTCGCTCCGGCAGCGTCGTTATCGTCGTCGTCGTCATCGTCGTCGTCGTCATCCGCACCACGCTCTGCCGCTCCTTCAGCTCGGGCTGTCTCGACAGTTCCCACCTTGACACCAATTTCGGGAGTTCCCGTGGTTGTCTGTGTCTGACGCTTCTTGACCTCCCTCTTCATGATTGCCAGGATGTTGCGCAGAAGCTTCTTCTCCACCGTGCCCATGATATCCGAGACACTGACTGCGTAGGTGGCAGAGTATTCTGATGCTGGGAAGAACTTGAGATTGATCTTGTAGATCTTGGCAAGGCCGCGGACCTTGCCCTTGCCCACCATTTCCTCAACCACGACACCGTCCAGCACTTGGCTCAGGCGCAGCACACTGATAGACTTGGAAAAGACCTCGATATCCTGTTCTGATAGCTCGGCAATGGGGTATAGTGTCATTGCTGGCGTGGAAATCGTCTTACTGGCAGTCATTAAGATTTCTCTCAGACGGGGGATACCCAGAGTCACGTTCTTGGCTGAGTGACCAGCCAAATGGAAAGTATTTAGTGTCATCTGTGTAGACGGCTCACCAATAGACTGACCGGCAACAATGCCGACGGCTTCTCCAGGCTCAACCAACGACCGCAGATACTTCATGGCGAAAAGCATCTCCGCATTCTTCTTGTTCAGCGTCACCTGGTTAAGATTAGAGACGGCCTTGTCTTGGCTATTCTTTTCCCGCACAAGCCCATCGGGGTTTTCTTTCAGATATTCCGTCATGGCCTCGTAGAATGTTTCTGAAGTGGCAAATGCATTGGTAGCGGGATCGAAGCTGGCTGTCAGAGGGTCTTTTCCATTCGGGTCATTGGCCTTGGCGTGCTTCACGGCGCTCTTCATGTATTTCTGGAATGCCTGGCGGTTGGCACCAAGGCGCTCGCCTACTTTAGGATCGTACTTGAGCTGTGCCGCCTCCGAAGTCACGTTCTGCAAGATAAACTTGAAGTCCTTCAGGTAGTTTTGCTTTGTAATGTCCAATCCATCTTCACCGTACAGGAACTGGATTAGTGAGCCGTCCGCATCTCTTACTGATGTGTCGTAAGAGACTGTAAGGCCTTCCATTCCCTTGATAATACAACGCTGTAGATAACCTGAACGAGATGTCTTGACAGCTGTGTCAATCAAACCCTCACGTCCTGCCATGTGATGGAAGTAGTACTCCTGTGGTCGGATACCAGTCAAGAATCGGTTCACAATGTAACCACCAGCTCTAATGTTCGTCTCAAATGGTCGGAAGCAAGGAAGCGACTTTCCGCTAACCATTAGCGGTACACGTCTACCTTCCAAGACCTGCTGTCCCAGGTTGCAGGAAATGAGGGAAGCGTTGACACGAGATCCCTTAGCACCGGAAGTAGTCATGGCCTGCATCTGGTTTTTGGGGAAGCTCTTCTCGAGACCGTTGGGAATCAGCGCCTTCTGTACGGCATCTGTAATGTCCTTTGTTCCCTGGTTCATCAAGAGATCGAGGCCCTCCTGTTTGCGTTCATCGCGCATAACCTCCTCAAGACGCTCTAGCAGGAGCGGATTCAGCGGATCTTCCTGCTTCTCTAGAGAGACGTAGTTGGCGGCAATGCCGAGTCCTAGATGGTCGGCCGCAACAAGCTCCCGTCGTCGTGCCGCCTCTCCCTCCGCCGTCAGCCTCAAATCGTCCATTCCACATGAAAAGGCTCTCATGCTGAGGTATCTGGTGAGCAGACGACCCAAGCTACTGAGCAGTTTACCGGCAACGGACGGTCCGTATATCTCATGTACGGCGTGGATCAAACCGCTTGAGCTGGGTCCGATCTGAGACTTGTCGAGAATACCCGTTATGAATTCACCGTCTTGGATAAGCACAACTCCTTCCTCCGAGTTTTTGCCCCATTGCTCCGCCTTGAGTTGAGTGTTTTCACTCATGGTCAGTCCTCCGCAGTTGGGTGGCCTGATGTTTGCCAGAATTGTGCTAATGACCTGCTTTCCTGTCCATCTTGGCACCGGCTTGATGACGGCAGGTGGTGCAAGCTGGAGTCGCTCTCCCAGGATATGGCCGCTCTCTGGACGAAGGGCGCTGTATACCAGCTGCTGGTAGTCGCTGCGGGTGAAGAAAGTGTCTCGACTGCAAAGTGAGACGGAAACTGAAATGTGATCTTGAATCAGACCTCTCAGTGGCTTTCCTGCAGTGCCTGACAAGTACTGGTGGTCGGTGTCGGCAATTTGCAATGCTTCTACACGGGCCACCTCGTTCTGTGGGAAATGCATGTTCATTTCATCACCGTCGAAATCGGCATTGTAGGTGTTACAGTTGGCGTAATGCATTCGAATTGTCTTTTCACCCGGTAGAACGCGGACTCGGTGTCCCATGATGGACGGCTTGTGTAGTGTGGGCTGACGGTTCATCAGGACAACGTCACCGTTGGTTAGATGGCGGTGGACCTTCTTGTTCTTCATGCGAGCTGCGCTGCTGTTCGTGGGCGCCAAGAGCTGGTTGGCAAGAGAAATACGGTCGTCCACCGACTTGTTGCGAAGGTTAACAATCTGGCCGTTTTCATTTTCAATAGCGAAAGCTCCCGGCCACTTGTCCACACCATTGATGACAGCTTGCTGCATGTCCTTGAAGTTGTGGCTCGTCACGGGCTCGGGATAGGTCAGCTTCTTTGCAAATACCGGAGGAACACCGATTTCGTTGGTTTCAATGTTGGGATCTGGTGAAATAACACTTCTGGCTGCGTAGTTGACTCGCTTTCCCATCATGTTCTTTCGGAAGAGACCCTCCTTCTTCTCAAGTAGCTGCTTGATTCCTTCCTCGTTTCGCGCACCAGCTGCTCCTTGCACAGGATTCTTGTTTTTGTCGATCAATGAGTTTACTGCGTCTTGAAGTTCTGTCCAAGCTTGGTGCATGTTTGTAATGTCTGACCTTTTCTCTTCAAGAGCCTTGTAAACGTGAGCAATCCTTGAGCAGCAGGCGAGGATGTTTTTGTAAAGTCCATTTTGCTGAGCTTCAGAGATTTGTGAGTCTCCAGTTCTGGCTTCTGGTCGGAAACGGTTCGGTGGCACCAGGATAACTTTGATAAAGAACATATCAGGAGTGACTCTTGATGAGCTCTGTGTAGGAGGCTTGGCGTTGTAAACGAGCGAGAGCAAATCTTGCTCCTTGTTGAATAGCTCCTCTAGTCGTGCCTTGACCTCCATTGAGCTGATATATCTTTGCGAATCCTCTCCAGCACCGGCATCATCGTCGTCATCCGCGTCTCCCATTTCGATATCTTGGCTTTCGGGAGGAGGCGAAACTTCTGAGCCATTGATCTGAACGGTACCGTTTTTGCCACCCTTGGATTTCTTCGATGATGCACGATTGTGGACTCGGGTCATCGCATCACCGAATTTAAGGGCTTTCTGTGCCATCTTTGCCTTTTCTTTTGAGGAGAGGGCCTTTTCGAAAATTTTGACAAATCGGTCCTTTCGGTACGTCGGGGAAATACCACCACAGCTGGAGCATGTCCTCTTCTTGATAATCTCGGCAAGGAAATCCTTGATGATTTCACGGCGCATTTCGTAAGCGCCTTCATGCTTGCCTCGCTTGGCGTCGCCCCTCTTCAGCTTGATGCCCTGAAGACATTTGCGGACATATTTTTCTCTTTGTCGGGTAACGCTGTCGATGCTGGATTCCTCCTCCTCGGCCTCGCTGGGTCCCTCTCCCAACGCTTCCTGGATTTCCACAGCTAGCTCGTTCTCTCCAATAGTAGCTACCATGTGGGCTTCACGGATAAGGCCATGGTGAAGCAGGCGCAATTGGCAGGTGTATTTATGCAGGTCCTTAGGAGGTAGACGGAAGCCCTTGCAGTAGACGCAAGTTGCACGGAGTAGTCGATAGGCCTGGTCCAGGAACACTGGGTGGTAGACGGGGACTGGGAGTTGGATATGGCCTGGATGTCCCGGGCAATTGGACTGATTCAGGTTGCAAGTAGCACATCTAGCAAGCAATTAGAAGCTTTGACTACGGCACAAACAGAAAAAAAGATTTTACTTACGGTGCATCGCCCCATGATCCCAACGCCGGGTCATACAGACCTCCAGGCACAGGATTCAGAAGGTTATCAAACGTGCTTTCATTCTCGATGCGCTTCACCGAGATGGCTTGGATCTCTTTGGCGGAGAGGAAGGTAAACTCCACGCTCTCCACCTCTGAGGCGACGGGCTGCGCAATATTCATGGTGAATTCAGGATCTTGGCTGAGCAACGGGCTGATCCTGGCGAGCTTGCTGAAGCCATGCCAATCTTTTACACAGTCAATTGGTGAGAGACGCCGGTACCACTAGAATTTTTTGGCGGTGGAACCAGGCAAAATTTTTAGTGTGGGTGGTGGGTAGGATGGCATCCCCACAGCAAGGCTCCAGGACTACTGCAGTGTCAGCTCCTCTACCGCGAGAGCTACAAGCAATTATGCTGCTAACGGCAAATCTCTGTCCACCTTTGGCAGCGTCACGTTTCACATTTCGTTGACCGCAAAGCCTCGCCCGGCCATTTACTGTCGATTTAACATACAGAGCACGATTTATGAATTTACGATAAAGAAACGCACTATAGAGCTACAAACGCCGCTGTCCTTGTTCGAATTCAATATACACAGATAGCCCTGCTGCGCGCAGGAGCAGCTCCCGTCGCCATGAATCAACATTCACAGTCAGGAGGCCTTGGTCCTCAGCACGATGGCGCCTCGAGAATACAGAAAACAGAGTCTGCTGCGGACAGAATGGCTGCGCTCAAGGCTCGCGTCGCAGCCGCCATTGGCACAAGTAAAGCGAAAGGAGGACTGAATGTCGGACTGCATCCTGCTTTGGAAGATCTGGGGTCTTGGAAACCGGCCGGCAAATCAGATACAAATGGCCAGTCCCAGTCATTACGAGGCAGTCCATCTCGGACCAACGCATTCGATAAGAGAGGCTCACCAGACTCTTTTGGAAGCCAGCAGAGAAATCAGCCGAACCCGTATTTCGATGATAAGTCTGCGACACAGGAGCCGAGCGGGAGACAGCGCATGCCTCGTCAGTTGATGTTCAATCAGAAGGGAAAATATATTCAGCAGGGAAATGCTTTGCGCCGGCAGGCGGCCTTGGAGGCCATGAAGAAGCGTATCGCGGAGCAGACTCGTAAAGCTGGTATTGACGAAGATCTTGACGTGGAGAAGAACTTTGTCGTGGACGCTCCTCCGAATCTTGAGTGGTGGGATGAAGGCCTGGTGAATGGCTCAAATTATGACGATGTCGACGACCCCTCGAAGCTCAAGATCCACGCCGACGATAGCATTGTGACCGAATACATCCAACATCCAGTTGCACTCGAGCCTTATCAGGACCGACTTGGCGCGCCGGCGAAACCAATGTATCTAACCTCTAAAGAACAAGCAAAAATACGGCGACAAAGGAGAATGGCAGAACTCAAGGAGATGCAAGCGAAAATTCGACTTGGACTGGTGCCAGCACCGCCACCTAAAGTCAAGAAGGGAAATCTCATGCGTGTGTTGGGTGATGGTATGTTTTACGATGCCCCCATTCTTTTGAAATTTTGCGATTTATGGCTTTGGAAATTGTCTACTGACTATATCTATCACAGCTGCTGTCAAAGATCCTACTGCCGTCGAGGCACGAGTGAACCGAGAGATTGCCGACCGATACGAGAAGCACATCGAAGCCAACGAGACCCGCAAATTAACAAAGGATCAACAGCATGAGAAGACTGCTGCAAACCAACAGAAAGATGCCAGCAAGGGCATTCACGTTCTTGTATTCAAAGTCACAAGCCTTGCGAATGGCCAGCACCGGTACAAGATATGGCGCAACGCCGAGCAATTGGCACTTTCGGGGACATGCGTTATGCATCCAAAATTCAGCCTTGTGATTGTTGAAGGAGGGTCGTATAGTATAAACAAGTACAAGAAACTTATGCTGAATCGTATCAAGTGGACGGAAAACGTGCAAGCAAGAGACCCCGAGAGGAACAATAGAGGAGGACAAGAGTGGTTATCACCTGAGGACTCCAACGGAGATTTGAAGGACATGTCTCTGAACGAGTGCAAATTAATATTTGAGGGAGAGCAAAAGGCGAGGAATTTCAAGAAATGGGGCAGCAAGATTTGCGAAACGGATGCAGAGGCCAGAGAGGTCTTGGCCCGCGCCAAGATGGACAGCTTTTGGTCTCTGGCCAAAGGGTTCTCATGATGGGCGTTGACGAGATGGCGCGTGCCAATATGATATCCTAGAAGTAATATAAATCAAGGCCTGAAGCTGTATACCCAGGTTACTCGATCGCCCATTCAGTGTTGGACTATGTGCTCTATTATCCACCTATATACATGTGTGCATTTGGTATTTACTGTAATTAAAAAGTATATTATTTGATCGATTCAGGTCGACGCTTGTATATGAAATATCACTTATTATTCCTCAATATACACACGTGCCATCTCTTCAGAGCTGGAGCTGAGATACAGCTAGCGCTCTTGTTGACATGTGATGAATGACATACACCCAGACGTCAGCCAGGCCAGCCACCCAGGCAAAACCTCGGAGGGCGCAAGCTTCCGTCTTCGTCCAGCCTCTGATCCTGTGACTTTCGACGCCCGTATGACGGAGCATTTTAAAAGCGCTGCATAGGCTAAAAGTGCCTTATGCTGCTCACTACCACATTTCAGAACCACCTGCTAGGCACCTGCTAGGCACCCGCCGCTGCCTTGTTCTCCAACTAACCCCACACACGTCAAACCAGCCGCCCGAGTGCTGAGAGAGGCGGTTTCCAGCTTCTACAACCTCTGATCCTCTCCTGAACCGCGCGCGGCCAGTCCAGCAAGCAAATTTAGTCGTCCCAGTTTGTGCGGGAATCGGTTCGTTTCGTAGAGAGAGAAATTCTTGCGTCTTTTGGAGCTCAGCAGCGATGGGCCTGGCTTATAATACATATCTCACCAGCAACAAGATCTATGGTTGCAAGACATGCAAGGCTCACTTAGCTAACCACGAGGATATCATCTCTCGGGTGCGTATCCCCCAAGTTTTCTTGTACTTGCTCATCGTCTTGGCATCATCTCTCTTTACGCTATGCATCTATATAAATATATGCTTTTCTTTTTCTTTTCCCAGAGCTAACTGGGAGGCGAACCCTTATTAGAACTTCCGCGGCCAGCATGGCAAAGCGTACCTGTTCCATCGAGTCGTCAACATCGACACCGGCGATCCAAATGAGCGAAATATGACTACTGGTCGACACATTGTGCGTGATATCGCTTGCCATCAGTGCAAAGAAACGGTGGGTTGGAAATATGACAAGGCTTTTGAAACCTCTGAAAAGTACAAAGAGGGCAAGTTCATCCTCGAAGCCGAACTGCTATGTAATGTCGCTTAAACGGGTCTGCGCTTTTGTTTTACTGTACGTGAATTCACTTGAAACTTGATAGTTTGTTTTTAGGCGTTAAGCAGCTAGTTTCAAAGAGAAGCATTTTGTTTTGGCTGGAGTGATGGTTCAAAAGGTAAATTTAGATAAAAGCATAAATTATTACTTGCGCTCCCATATCAAATTCCTACAGAGTAATGTGTAATATTGTATGTCTCGAACGAAAATTATCCCAAACCAGCCAGGCACCCGCCAATACGCCAGAATTCCGTCAGCCTTGACCAAAGATAAAAGATCAAACAAAGATCAATCTTAGCTAGAGCAGCATATGCATAAGTCGCCAAAAGCGCCGTGTAGCAGTTTACTGGTGTTCGATTGGCTCTTCAGGGAGAAGTTCCTCGGTTTCTCCTTCAATTCGTAAGAACTCAAAGGGTGGCTGAACGATGCCGTTGAACAAAAATGTGGAGTATACCAGCAGCGCAAATCCAACAATCTGTAGCCACTTGAACGACTCCCATCTCAGACCGAGAGAAACTACCCAGATAAAGAGCGTCCTGCAAGTGTCAATGGTAGATCGAGAGGTTGCACTGACAGTGCGAGTGACAGACAATCCGAAGAAGTTGAAGCCACTAGAAAGAACAAACAAGGTTAGCTACACCATGTATCTTACGTTAATATGTTTAACAGACAATTCAACTTACCCAATGCTAATCATGATAATCACACTGGAGACGAGCAACGCCTTGTCATGGAACATTTGACGGAGTCCTTCAGAGGCATCAAAGTAGCCATAGCGGCCAGCCTCAGTCCGACCAATGGCCAAGTGCAGAACAAGCATAACCGCGGCTGTGACGACGAAACCAAAGATGCCCTCCCAGCCAACAACCTTGAGAGGATCGATGGGGGAGCGTTCGAGCATCCACTCCTCCAAGACAAATTGGGTGGCAGTAAAGATTTGTGCTCCTGCAATTAGCGTAACACCAATGACTGCCTTGGCAACATCAGATAGTCCATCAGGAGAGTCTGTAATGGCAGACAGGCCTCTAGAGATGATGTTGGCCTTGACGTCGGGCCAAATAGCACCTGCAAGCCCAACAATGGCCACGCCAAGGACCACGCCCACTAATGAGATCCACTGGAATAGATGCAGCGTCCTCCGCAGGAATACTACGCTAAACAGACCCACGAACAAAACTAGCGCGCCTCGGGTCATCTGGTAAATCGACGCCGCAACAAGAAGCAGGCCAATGTTCATCAGGGTAGTGCCGCAAATATCGCAGATGGCAGGCAGGGCCAGGAGCAAGATTCTATAGCCGCGTAGAACGGATGGCTGTTCGTCCTCAGGGGTCTCATCGTCAATGCCATTGGGGTGGCTGGAGCCGATGGTCTGGTAGCCATTCTCTGCGGGGGATCGTTTTGATGCGAAGCGACGATAACCTGCTGTCAGAGCAACTACCAGCCAGCAGCCCATCTCGCCCACAAACATCTGTGCTGTCTGAATCACGGGTTGGTTGAAGTACATTCGATGGGCGGGATTCTCATCATCGCAGTTGCGAACGCATTGCTTGTCCTGTAACGTCTGTTAGGTCATACAAAACGGCAACAACAGAGCCAGCAAACAATGACAGATGGGCCATGTTGAGGTAGGGTTCTCCCATGATCCCCAACATGCCAGCTTCCCAACACTGACCTGGTACTTGGTGACCAGCGTATTGCAAACGCCAGTAAGCAGCATCATGGCCACGAGAAATGGCACGGTGCCTCGGGAAACCGCCATCTTGGCTGACGTGGTTTCTCGAGTGATAAAGATCCTGTTGCGCAAGGCTCGAGATCGTATGGATGGATTGGAATCGAAAAAAAGAGGCTTTGAGATGTAGGAGAAAGAGAATGGATGGTGAGACGAGAAGGGAGCGAGCGAGCCGTAGCTGTGCTGTGCCCCGGATTATTGGCACAAGGCGCCCCTGCTTATCATGCACCAGGTGTCACTTGACTGCTGCAGCGCCGGCCGCAGGTGAGATCCCGGAAGCTTTTTAGTGTCGATGTTAGTGCGGCAACTCTGGATGACATAAGCCATTGAGCAGCTGAGCTATACCAGCAATACAAGATGGATTCAACGAAGAAATACCGCAGGAAAGATACTATCTTGAAAAAAATAAAAAATATTAGGTAATATTAAATCTCATATTAATATTATTATACATCTGTATACGTATGCTATTGTGTTATGTACGGTGTACGGTGCAGGCAGCAACAGCTCCAGCCAGCCATCTACATACATCAAGTGAATGACCTAAGGCTGCCTACCGTACGACCCTATCCGCTGCAAGCCGCCCTATTTATTACGGGTACAGCAGCCTAGCTACCTATCAACCCACTACAGCAGCCTATTCCCCTTCACTGCGCTGCGACCTGCATAATCAGCCACGTCATAATGGCCACTCAACCAGCTCCCTCTGGCCCATGTGCTTTGCGCCGCGCTAGCCATCGTCATCCCCCTTCAACTTGCCTCGAGGCTGCACCAAGCAGCCTTGCATGAATTAAGCTCCATGGCACCGCTGACGAGCATCTCAGGCGAGTGCCGGCCTTTCTCACTCCTCCACACACTTCCCTCTTGATGTCCCAGTTCACCATCTTCGCATCCACGCATTCATGGAGCATACACTAGGCGCTGCCTGTCGCCTTCGTCCCACGCCGGACGCGGATAAGGGGGACGGAGTCCCCTGCATCAAGGCTCAGTTCTTTTACACGTCCTTGTTCCCCATTGACGATCCCCTGTCGAGCAGCGCTCCCGCCAGCGGCGCAGACTCGAAACCATCCAAAGGGCCGCTCCGCCCCTTCTCCCAAGACGACAATGATGTGCTTCAGCAGGCCTGGCTGGGCCTGGCGTCGGAGAGTCACCGTAGCCAGCATGACGCCATCAGAAGCGGTCGAGAGCCTGGCCCATCTACGGTCAAGTCTGACATGGAACGACGCGACCAAATCATTCGAGAGCTGGCCTTGAAGCACATTCGCATCCACCAGGTCAACCGCCAAACGCGAACTTCCACGACGCAAGCCACCGAGGCACTCCCAGAAATACTGCTTACAGCTTGCTGCCCTAAACTCACCGCCGACATCCTAGAAGACCTTGATACACAATTTTGTACCTTAGTGAGAAAGACGAATCAACTTTTTACTGTCGATGAAGTCGTAAAGGATATTATTGCCGTCATGAACCAGCATTATGAGCTTAGAAGCGTCGCTGGTAGTCTCCGGAATATTCCCATACGTCACCCTCTGTTGAATCGTGAGAGAGAAGCCAGCATCTCTACTGGTCGCGCTTCTCCTTCTGATAGTGCTATATCATCATCCTATGGAGAGCACATGAATTTGAAACCTCGTAGTGACTCTTACAAACAAGCATCGGCCTTCCCCCAGGAGCGTATCTTGCCTGATGCGGCTCGCGCTGCTCAAACGGCACAGAATCGGCTATCTCGAGAGCTTAAAATCTCTGGACTGGTTCCTACAACTGATGATGGCATTTCTGGGAGACCATTTGTGAGGGCATTGGACACTGGAGAGCAACCACAGCAGTTCGCAGAAGCAAAACAGCAACGTAGTGATATTCCAACCTTAGAACCGCCACAGATTCACGATAAAGTTTCCGAAGAGAACGATGAAGTAGCAATAGAGCCGTTAACTCGAATAGAGGACATCACTCCGGATCCTGAGGAGGAGGATACGGATGTCGTAGTTGGACTGGCTAGATTGCACAAGGTATCATTGCATACGCTACAAATGAAGCCCATATACTGGTCGCCAGTTAATGACATCGCCATCGTAACAAGAGGCACATGGTTTTACAAGTATGTTTCTTGGCCTTCTGTTCATTCTGAGTTACTAACACGCTTCGTAGAGATACCATGCTACCGGTTTTACCAGCAGTTGCTAATCAGCTGGAAGCTGGATACCAGGAACTGCGCCCTTGGGCAGAAACTTGGCGTGACGAAGTACGATGTGCTATTGAAGTTGGGGCCTCGGGAGAGGAAAAGGTGTCTCATCGACTATGGCCGATCGAGGGTGATGGACAGTATCGAAAATCCCCCATACCGACAGAACCTGCTATTTCTACACATCCATTTTGTGCTGCACACTGCTTTCAAGGAGAAGCTGCGACAGAAGGCCCTCTCGAGCCGCAGCAAATAGATGACGAGACTTCTGAGTATGCACAGCAACGCTCATACTCTAGCTACAGTGTCCTATATAAGGATCAAACAAATGCCTTTTTACTGAAGCCGAGCTTACAGCCATCTGCATATTACGGTAGACGGCCCCTTCAAAAGATCATGAGAGGAGGGACTGTGGGCATTCCGTTGGTCCGAGGATTTGATAGACTGAGTTGGGAACGCATGCACCGTGGGAAGCAGGTACAACATGCCAAACCTGCATCTCATGGCACCTCTGATGGCAGTGCACAGGAAACCTGCCCTGCATGCGAAGCGGATAAAGACCGCAGTAAAGTCACAGACTTGGTGCTAGTAGCTCATGGAATTGGCCAAAAGATAGCTGAGAGGGTTGAAAGCTACCACTTTACCCACGCTATCAATAGCTTCCGTCGAGTGGTTGACAGCGAGTTTCAGAATCCGGCGGTGCAGGAGGTTCTGGACAACAGCCAGAGCAGGCTCATGGTGTTGCCACTGAACTGGAGAATTGGGTTATCGTTTGAAGATGGTGGCTCTCTTCAGACGGGAATGGAGACGAATGATTCGGCCGCAGCACAGGCTTTTGGTCTGAAGGACATTGAGCCTAACACTATTCCAGCTATCAGGAGCATGATATCGGATGTCATGTTTGATATACCCTTCTACATGTCTCACCACAAGGGAAAGATGATTGCAGCTCTAGTCAAAGAGGCGAACCGGGTGTATCGCCTTTGGTGTAGAAACAACCCCGGGTTTGCCGAAAACGGACGTGTCCATCTTGTTGCGCATTCTCTCGGTAGTGTCATGGCGGTAGAAGTCTTGTCACGGCAGCCAACAGATCTGCCACCGCTTGATCTACTACGGCCAGAGCCAGAAACTAAATTCTTTGAGTTCGATACAAGAAATCTCTTCCTGATGGGAAGTCCCACTGGATTCTTCTTATTACTCGAGAGGGGAGCTCTCACACCACGACGTGGACGCGTCAAACCTGGCATGGATGAAGACGAGATCAAAGCTGAAAATATCGGTGGCGAGACTGGCATGTTTGGATGCTTGGCTGTTGACAATATTTACAATATTCTTGCCAAGGAGGATCCCATTGCCTACTTGCTCAATGGAACGGTAGATCCGGGATATGCGGCCAGTCTCAAAAAAGCATATGTGCCTACTTCTTCGGCTTCGTTTCTGAAATCTGTTGGCGATGCCATGCGTAACGTTGTCATGGGTATGGGTGGCAATCCTACCACATCCACGACTGGTGATGGCCGTCCGTCGACAGTTCGTCTGCCCTCTCAGCTAGAACTTGAAGTTCATGACTTTACCAGAGAGGAAATTGCTGAGAAGAAGGCCTTTCTTCTTAATGATAACGGCCAGATCGATTGGTTTATCAAATCTGGTGGCGGCCCGCTGGAGATTCAGTATCTGAATATGCTGAGCGCTCATAGTAGCTACTGGAGTAATACGGACTTTGTTCGGATGTTGTGCATTGAGATTGGCAGGAAACCCGGCAGGGCAAATACGTTGCCTGCTATGAGAGCTGTCAAAGCTTCTAGGCGTATACCTACCACGAAATAAATCGACCACGTTGGCACGTTATACATGTCTTTTTATACCCCTACTCTAGCTCTCTATTACTTTGCGTTTGTGGTAAGCTTTAAGTGCTACTGAGAAGTATACTTTTTAACTATTTCTACCATTTTGTGGGATTTCAGTGGTTTAGAATGGAAAAGTATTATGGATTTAGAGATCAACTGGTAAAGATACGATATGATAGATTGGATTGACGTAATGAATAATTAGCGAATGATTAATGTATAGACTTATTAAAACCCAGATTTCAAGAAACAAGGAAATATAGAAAAGGCAGCCAGCCAGAGGAATTAGATATTTTGACCTCTAACCACTCTGTACGTTCCAAACTCCTTAAAAGCCTTCCAACTCCATCATTTCCTGATCTATGTCTTCATAATCAGATTCGTATGTAGTAGTTATGTTTTCATCAGCTGCTGCCCGTGCATTTGCTATAGTTGGAGGAGGTTCGTCTCCCCTTTCCTCTTCTATCTTTCTCTGGTGCTGCAACAGGTCTTCGTATCCCCAGGTACTAATGCCCTCCTGGTCTTTACTCCGGAAGGGCTGCGCCATCGTCTTCAAAAATCGTCGAGCACTGCTGACAGCCATATCGGTACTCAGATTCGTATCGGCATCTGACAGGCCCTGATTGATCCATTTAGGTAGCTGGCTCCTCTTCTTCTGGAAACGTCGATCAGCCAGCACCATGACTCCGTAGTCGTCCTTTCCTCGCAAGACACGGCCTAGACATTGGGCAGCGTGGCGCATGGCGTCAAAGGACAAGAAATCGTTTTCTTTGATGCGATATGTTTCTCGTAAAAACTCAAGTCTTGCTTTTAGGATTCTTGATTCTGTGTATTGGAACGGAACACCGATACAGAGCACAGTTCGGCCATATTGATGATCAAAATCAATACCCTCTGATACCTTTCCTCGGGCGACACAAAGCAGAATTGCCCCTCTTCCATTGCAACAGGCAGTTCGGTAGGTTTCCAGGGCTAATGATGTTTCTTGCGCGTCAGGGGTTTCCACCAAGATCAGTTTATACTTCCAAACCTCGTCGAGAATGCCCATGCCCTGCCACATGCTAATGATGGACTCCATGTATAGATATGACGGGAAGAAGACGACCAAGCCGTCAGGAGTAATTTTGGCAAATTCTGTCAAGAGATTGCCGTAGTTTCGAACGACACTGGGTTCATTTCGAACCTGAAAGCTGGATGAGACTGAAGCTTGGTCGCTTCCGCGGGTTACAATCATCGGAAGGAAAGATCTCCGCGCGAGAGTCATACTGTAGGACTCCTGTATCACCGTAGCGAAATCCAGCATTTTAGGATACATCTCAAGGGGCGAGATTGTACCAGACGTTATGATCACTGAGTAGAACCTTTCAAACACGGGTCGAATGGCGATGGCGGCGTCAAGGCAGGTGAAGTGAAGAGTGGGGTTCGGAACTTCGGCAGTATCGGATTCGTATGGTTCTAATATGAGCAAGAAGCCCTTTTCATACGTCGCAACGAGAGTAGCGAATGTTGCTACTTCTTGGAGTGCTTGGTAGTCTTCGATATTCATGAGCTCAAGAGTTCTGACAAGCGATGTTAACCGTTCGGCACAAAAGCGCAATGGCTTCCTCTCTATGAAGGTATGTTCTTTCAAGTGAGCCAAAAACGATAACGGTGTTTCCGAAATGACTTGACGGACTTTCATTCTCGTCTGAGGTGAAACAGATCAGTATGAAGAACAGACAAAGCTACATAAGAAAATACAGAACTGACCTTGAGATATTCAAGAAATCTTTTCAAAAAGGCTACAAAATGCTCGGCTCGCCTGATATTTCCAGGAACAGCCTCTTTCAGAAGGTCATCGGGTAGAGCTATGGCAAATTGTTAGTTATTCATGATCCATGATCCAAATTGTAAATGGCATCAATTTACCTGGATTGGCCATGAAAGCATCCTCCTGCCTTGACTCATCAGCTTCGCGAAGTCCTTGAACAAGCTTTTCATATTCGTTCTGAAGCTGCTCTTGATCAGTCTCTCGCATTTCAGCAATTCGTCGCTCTAAGTGTTGTGCGCTGCGAGTAGCTTTGCGTATTGAGTCTTCAGTGATGTCGGTACTGAGTGACTCGATGCAGACGTTGTCAATGTTGTGAGCTTCGTCAAAGACTACAATGCAATCCTTGGAGAAGTCTTTTGTTACACGCTCAGCAATCTTTGGATCGAGGAGATAGTGATATGAGAAAATGACAACATTACAATATTCCATCTATTTGCTGATGTCAGAAGCAGTTCTTCCAGAATGAATGTCAAAGAAGGGTAAATACCATGCGCCGTGCAGTAAAGTATGGGCATTGCTTGTGCTCTTCTCCATACTTTAGGAGTGCATCAAATGACCACACACCGTTGGGTATCAAGTTATGGGGTTCAAGGAGATCAAGATTCTAAATCACGTTAGTTTGGCATTGATCGACCCAGGATATAAAAAAAGCAACAGACATACATCGTGGTAGACGCAGACATCCACATTTTCACCTCGATCTTTCTTTTCTTTGACAAAGCCTGCAGTCAAACTTCTGCAACGGGCATCAACAATTGAGCCACTCTTTTCCCTTTTGACAGAGGGATGAAGACACAAGTTCTTTCGACTTGTTAAACCAAGGCCGCGAAATTCTTCTTCGTAGCCCAACTGCTCGGCGCGATACTTCATCAGAGATTGCAGCTCGACTAAAGCCTTCTCAATCTCAGACATAGTTCCTGTAGGTCAAATCAGCATCACCGAGTCGGTGAGACGCCATGAGAGCTACTCACGAGAACAGTAGATGAGCTTTCGCTTCTCAGGCATATGCTGCTGGTATGCAACAATGAGAGACAGCAGTGACACGGTCTTGCCGGTTCCTGAAGGCATCTCCAAGACACAATGGCCACCCGCATCGAGGGTTTCTATAGCCTGTAAGTGAGTGATTACACATGCAAGAGTTTAGGTCATACTTTTCAGATCACACATGTAGCTGATAGAGTTTCCAACGGTCAGCCGGCATAAAGAAATCAATACAAATCAACTCACGCATATTGTTCATTGGGTATGTTAGCTACACAGCAACGGCGTGCGTGGGAACGATGGGAACATACCTGGATATATCCTTGGATAAGGAAATAACACAGGCAAATCACTAATCACACATAAGCTTCAATCTATGCATCGTACGGTGGAAAAGCGTACTCTATTTTAAATCTCATTTTGCACCAGAGCTCTGCGTGAAGCCTTGCCGCAGTCGAGTGAAGAAATGCAGGTGAGTGATGGATGGCACGGTGTAGGAGCTTTCACGCTACCCTCTGCCTAATTAGTAAAGCTTGTAGAGGAAAGTCGATTGGCGAGTCAAAAGCACGCGCTGCGGCAGTTCGAAGCAGCTTAGCAGGTGTTAAAAGTGGAATTAAATAGACCCGCCTACCGCGAGATGCACCAACACGTGATGGAAGGCAGGCAGCCCAGCAAAGGGAGCTCAGTGCATGTATAATACCAAGTCCATATCACGTACGTTGCATCATTCATTGGAGCTATTGATGCCCTTTTATTCCTTGGATGGCATGGCTCGATTTGTTTCTCTTTCATATTATAATTTTTTGATTTTCTGATATATACTTTAGTGTGTTTTACAGGATTACGCTTTTGCTTTTTAAATGTACATTTACATGATTCAAGGCTTATTGAGGATCTTGATGGCATCCTTTGAGAAAATATAGCTCGCTCCGCTCCAAATGGTAGTAGTAGCCACAATGTATCTGCAATTTCTCGTGAGCAAAATAATTTGATGGGTAGCGGTTGATTTCTCAAGACTTACTGCATAATTGTGAGTGTCGGTGCCAAGTCAACGCTTAAGATCGGCGCTGCGGTTGTAAGACCGACCAGGGCCAATTGAAGAAAAGTGTTGTATTTGCTGATTGTAGTAGGCCGTACTTCGGCTGATGGTAGTGAGAAATCCCAGTATCGTGAAAACGTTTTCGGGGGGGGCAATGAAATCCAGCGAAAGTAGATGGCTGAAATAGCTAGTCCAACATCCCTGCCGAGAATAATGGTAGCAACCCACACTAATAAACGTCAGACGTCAGTCAGATAGTCCAGTAAGGCTTCATGGCTTCAGAATTCGCTTTCCACATACCTGGCAATGCTCCCTTGACGGCTAGGCATACCGTCAATATGGTCATGAGGATTTTATCCGCCATTGGATCAATTATTGTTCCCACAACTGTTCTGCGGTTCCATCTCCTCGCTATCCACCCATCAACCAAATCTGAAAGGCCAGCATATGCCAGCAAGCCTACAGCCCATGTATTCGCATCTTGAAGTATGAGGTATCCTATGACTGGGCTTGCAGCTATTCGTGTCATGGTAAGGAAGTTTGGTATCGTGTATATGTCCTCGTGGACAGCCGGGGTGGATTTCGGTTTCTCTGCCACCTCTTTATCTGTGTTGCTACTTGCTTGGTGGTTGACTCGCTTGATAATGAGAGAATTGTACTGTACAGCCGAGCTACGAGAAAAGGGTTAACACGACAGTTGCTACTTCAAATGCAAATAGCAGGGGGCTGAGTATCTGGGCATGAACATATGGTTCTTCCGTTTGGCACAATATATATATATATATAATAAGTTGGAGTTCCTTACATATCTCTTCTCAGCGGATGGTTTCTAGAACCCACTGATGCTGCTGACCAGATACATCGCCTACACAAGGCAATTGGCCGTGCCGCAAGCCTCGAATGAAGCTGTATTGGCCTCAGAGTACGAGAGAGCAGCATGATGAGAAGCGTTATTGCATGTGCTCGCTGATTGCACCACCACCAAGATGAAATTGTTGCGCATAGCCTGACTGTTTAAGAGCGCCGATATCGATAAGAAGCACCCCATAGTACGCTAGAATCTGGACACTAGTACATTTTTGGATGCCATCCTAAGATTTGGGTGCGCGATAGTCGTGCTTTGTAAAATAGATTATAAGCCATGGAGGTAAAGACAATGCTTTTCGTATCTTGCCAATATTATAAATTAGGTGAATCATATTATGGGGTATATGCAAAAATTCTGCGACGCGCCAACACCTCGGTTAAATAAAATACAAGAGAAAGGCAGGAACAAAAATTAAGGCAAAAAAAGCAAAAACATACAACAGCCGGTGTTCGCCAGTGGTCACCCACCTGACTACTAATCTGCCGGTTAGTGGCTTGACTATGGGGGAGCAGACGGGACCCCGTATTTTCCACTACCTATGGTCGTATGTGCTAGGAGCTACTTCATAATTGCCTTATAACAGAATATTCCAAAGTGAACGCGATTGCTATTATGCTTAATACTGGCATGGAAATCTTTCCATGCCTATAACTGCGAATGTGCTTTTATCATATGCGATGTGGACAATGAATTCCCAGTCGCTTATTAAGATTGGATGAACTTGCGTAGGTTGATTCTAAATGGGTATATGTATTTTTTTTTTCTATATCTCGTGGATTGGAAAGTTGTCGTCTGCGGATTTCTTAACCCGCCTTGCACTTAAAATATCGGCCACCTTTTCAGCGGCGCCAATGCTTTTCATTTGTCCGAGATGAGCCCAAGGAGCGTCCTGTCCTGCCTCAATCTCCTTCAAAGATTTTGACATCTCTGTTGGGCCAAACTCCCACACATTTGCCTTCATACCAATACCATAGAACTGATGTTTGCGTAGATAGGCGAGCCAAAGCTGAACTGTTTCAGGATCGCCATCCTTGATTTGAATCAAGCGCCTCAGTGTTACACGTTCGAAGTTCTCTTGCGACTTCTTGAAGATGAAGTGACTCCTGGGCACGGTCCATCGCTCTGTAATTCGTGGTAGTGTTACTGGGCCAGAGGCTGGGAGCCCTAGGTAGTATGCCGCTCGCAGCGCAAAGTCTGAGAAGAATTGGAGAGGTTGTAAGCTGAATGATCGCAGTTGTAGGTCGCATGAGGGAACGCCGAATTGAGCCTCGCGCTTCAGCGGCTTGAGGTGAATCGCCTGGAGAGATCGCGGGTGTCGCAGCTTCGGCTCACTATCACGGGCTTCTTTCTTGGCCTGGACAGAGTAATTTCTCGACAAAGGTTCGCTAATCAAGCACCTGAGCTTGTCAGTACCCTCGCAACTCTTCACACATCGTCTTGAGTAGACATATACTTACCCCAGTGCCGGGGTCTTTCTAGCAGCCCATGGCACAGCGGCCTGTAGCGCCAGAGTTAGCCACCGTCTCTTTCATGGCGCCAATGATCTTTCTGTACCTGGAGATGTGATAGGAGCTGCGGGCTCTGTCGTAACATGTTTGTTGCTGCTGTCGGCTCTGCAAATCGCAAGGCTGGCGATAGCGGATGCAGCAGCCGAAAAGAATCTGCTGCTGAAGTCCAATTGGAGTGGGGCAAGCCTCAGTGGCAGAACATCAGAGCATTCTAGCGGCGGGCTTAGCTACAAATGGCAATCTGTAGCTGCCGGGCTAACGACCAGCGCGCATGTTAAATGCTATCAGTTTGCCGTGAATTCTATAAAATAATATATGTTAACGCTAGCCAAATTGATTACCTGCAAAACAAGAATGTCAAATATTCATTGATTGCCAAATTCCACATCGGTTGAGAGTTTGTTGAATGTCTGCGTAACCCATTTATCAAGGTACTCGTGGGTGGCCGCAGTTTTAGCTGGTGCTATTAAACTTCAACCTACGATGAAATATTTCCACGCTGGTCCAAGCTGCTAGCTTGCCGTGCATTCCTACATCATCGCTGTCACCAATATGACCAATCTTGATATTCCATAACCATATCATCCAACCTGGGCATGGATGACTCAGTCGCCTTGTAAGTGTCCCAGTGCCCTGGAGTGTTCTTGCGAGCCTTGTGAATGGCAAAATGACTAAACTTTGGCTCTGTGACGGCTATAGTGGCAATCCATCCGATTCGGATTCGGATTATGAGGAGCTTCAGGGTGATATTGCCAAATTTGACCAGTCTGTAAGAGAATTCCTGGATTCTCATCAGGGACGCTCAGAAACAGCCGCCCTTCCGACGCGTGGAGTGATTAGAGGGCGTGGTGCTCGAGGCCCTCGTAAAGCCGCCAAACCTCGTGGAGACATCACCGCTCGATTGGCCAAAGTCAACCAAGCATTTCTCGGGGGAGATTATGCAAAAGCCTTAGATCTGGTCTCTGAAGTAATTAGAATCAACGCCGAAACTCACCAAGCATGGACGGCACTGTCTTCCATCTTCCGCGAGCAGGGCGAGAATGCCAGGGCCCTATCTGCCATGGTGTATGCTGCCCATCTGCGGCCCAAGAATGTTGCTGCATGGCTTGAGTGTGCGTCCTTTGCGCTGGATTCTCTATATGAAGATGAGGCGGGCAATCTTCACACTGCGCGACTGTGCTATTCTGCTGCTCTAAGGGCAGATCCCACGAACCTAGATGCTAGACTTGGCAAAGCTTCTGTATGCCATCGACAGGGTCATCTAGCAGCCGCAATATCGGAGTATAATATTGTCCTCAAACATCGTCCATATGACCTCGACATCGTGCGGAAACTGGCAGAAGCCTGCATCGATAATAAAAATGCTGAATCTGCTGTTCC
Source organism: Trichoderma evansii (assembly GCF_050947405.1). NCBI lineage: Eukaryota > Fungi > Ascomycota > Sordariomycetes > Hypocreales > Hypocreaceae > Trichoderma > Trichoderma evansii. The sequence goes on from NW_028145175.1 coordinate 334,333, forward strand.
TGCTGCCATCATGGCATATCGGCGGTATTTTGACTATGAGATGGGCAATTCTCCACTATATGGCCCTGACGGCCCATGGCACGATATTGGAATTTATGTTGAGCTCATCGCCTCAACTGGTGGATTTGCCGAAGCCATTCACGAACTCAAAGCGTTATCAAGATGGCTCGTAGGCCGTGCCCAGGAGCAATACTGGGATCAGTGGCAGGTCGACGACTGCGAATGGGATGATGATGATGACCGTAGAAGTCATGTAGCCCGTTTTCAGGGCTCCATATTCGGCCCAGAACTTTATGGGCCCTCTCTTCCATTAGACCTCAGGGTGCGACTGGCAATATATAGACTAAGGCTGGGAGAAGAAGAAGAGGCTTTTGTAAGCAATAGCTCCCCCGAAACCAAGCGTTATAAGTGTAGTAAACATACTCTAACTATTAGCATCGACAGAGACATTTGACCTGGCTGGATCCAGATAACTCTCACACTGTTGACTTTTTAACAGAATTCCCCTTCATCTCGTATGATCTTGCGAGCGAACTCGCCAAATATGATCAGCCACAGAGAGCTATTAGGTATCTCGAACTGCTTCGAGCTGCTACCGAAGAGCCTGATGCAGTTCTTTTGGTCCTACTGGGCCGCTGCTATCTGGCTACTGGACTGCAATCCACTGCGGAAGAGTGTTTTCACGCGGCAATCGATGCCGAGGAGTACAACATCGATGCTCGTATCGAACTGGCCAACATGTATGAGAAAGCTAGGGAAGATGAAGAAGCTCTCATTCTTGCTGCGGAAGCAATGGCATTGAAAGAAGCTCAAGGACAACCAGCCCTCAATGAGCCCCTAACAAAAGAGCAGCTTCGCAAATTTTCAATGAAATCGGATCGTGGTTTGCGGGATGTGGGAGCTTCTCGAGCACGGACAGGGCCTCGACAGTCCAAACCCAAATCTGCCCAAACAGCTCGTATCCTACCCAGAAGATATCGCGCAAAGCGATTTGCAAACCCAGATAAGCGTCGTCAAGACGAGCGATCACGCGCAATCAAACTCTCTCAGCAATATGAACTTGTACGGGGCCTTAAGGAGCAGATCAAGTCTGGTTCCAGTGACCTTATACCAGTCTGGATAGAATCTTGTAGAGAGCTTGTTGACGATTTTCGATCGCTCAAAAGGTTTTATACATGGGACAAATACCTCCATTTTCTTGGGAAGAAGCAATTGCTGGAACAGGCCGCGAGCGAAGAAGCAAATACCGAACTATCACAGATGTTTGAACGTCTCCAACGATGTACGTGCTGTGACTCTCCTCTCTATTCTGCTCTGTTTGCCATTGCTTTCGTTGCTGGCTAGTTCTGACGATGAAGTACCTTTAATAGCACTTGCGCCTCAAGGAGACTCTATACCGGGACCAGCTTTCGATAATCATCAAGGAATATCATTTGATGACTGGCTTGATTTGTTTCTCGATTATGCCATTGGCCTATCGCTTGTACATCGCCGTGAAGAAGCATATCAAGTATGCGAATCCGCCAGGGACTCGACTGTATTTCAGTCACCCCAGCATAATTTTGTCATCCACATGGCCTGGAGTGGTATGTACAAACTTCTCTGTTGTCTTTAACTGTACTGAGGCCGTGCTAACCGAAATAGTTTGTGCTATAAACACAAATGACGAAGAGAAGTGCATTACAATAGCTCGTCACTTGATGAGAGATGGAGGAATATCTGACTCCTCTCGGATGTTTGCATTGCTCTCCAAGTTATGCCAGTCCCCTGTTTCCTGGTATACCTCTGGCCCAGCCCAAAAATTTATCCTGAGACAGATAAAAGCCATAGATGTGAGCTACGAAGCCACGGCGAAGAGTGCCGCTGGGAAGCCTGATTTCGATCAAAGTATAACGGCTGCTGCAAAACTAAACATGGACATATGTCTTTTGATGCTCTACGGCCATATTCTATTTACATCTACGAGCTACACGTACGCGATAGGTAAGTTTTTGTGAGCCAAGGCAAATTGCAGGCAACGGGGAAGTAAGTAACCGAGAACTAGGATATTTTTTGCGTGCTTGGTCACTGGACCATGACAATCCTATGGTCAATCTGAGTCTGGGCCTTGCATATGTTCATTATGGCCTTAAACGGCAGTCAACCAACCGACAATATTTGCTCTTGCAGGGGCAGGCTTTCATTAGCAACTACGTACAATCTGGGGGAGGCGAGCCACAACGGCAAGCAGAGCGATATTATAATGTGGGCAGGCTCTTTCAACTGCTTGGAATTGGATATTTAAGTTTGCAGTACTACACACAAGCTTTGGAGGCAAACAAGGCAGCGGGCGGCAAGAAGCTCTTGAAGGATATTATCATGACGAACGAAATCATATCCTTACTATCTACTAACCACAAGGCCTTGGCACATCAGCTTCTAGTAAAGAACATGAAGCTATGATAGCCGTATCCAGCAACAATAATAATAAAATATGATATTCACGTTGCTCCTTTGTTGTTTTGTTCGTGGGCCACCAAAGGATTGGAAGGAATAGAAGCAAATGCCCTTTGGTCGGTCTCGTGGGATCTTCAGGGTGTTGCCATTCACAAGGGGTCACAGATTGGACATCTGGCGCTAACACAAGAAAGAGTGCACGTAATCTTTGCAACATTCAAGACAGCCGATTGTCTATCTGGTGCTCATATTAAGAGGAAACTCAAATCGATATTTCAGCATATGGTGATGCATTTCCTATTAGCCGATGAGGCATCAATTCCTGCGCCAATCGCGTCTAATGGTTTAAGCCGTGGCCATTGGCCTGAACTTTGCAAAGATCCCCTTTTTTTTCAACAGTTTGCTAATCGGAATACACTCATGCGGTCTCGCGCTTGCCCTCCTTGAGCTCCTTCTGTGGAAATAGTTAGTTCGCTGTTCTGTTCGGAGCTTGTCCCTGAGATATGGGGAAGTGTCGTACCAGGGCCTTCATGGTGCCGTGAAGAGCATGTCTGTGGTTTCGGCGGAACTTGGGGTCGGTTCCGTTGAGGGAAGGGTATCTGGAAGTCTTGGGCTTCTTGATACTGCATGGGAGTAAGCGAAACGGAACTTGTGGAATTTTGCTAGAAATTGAAGACCAACCCGTTACGGTGAGCCTTGCGGCTCTGGTTGTGCTGAGACGAGTTCTTTGACTCTAAATTGCTCAAATTAACGTCTGTCGTGCGAAATATCGGGTTCGGGGGGCAAAAACTCACTGGCCATTGCTGCTGTGGTTGACGATGCTGTCAGATGTGATTTTGCAAGTCAAGATTCAGATCGTGCGGAAAATTGAGAGTGGTCCAGCCCTAGTGTGTGCGAGGAGGGGAATTACGCGGGTAAGCGAGGGAGGTACCTTTTGTTAGGCTAAGGGGCTAGTGGCAGAACGACATCTCTCATACTGGCACTAGTACGAGGTACAAGCCACAGCCCCAGTGTTTCTGTCTCTCTCTTTATTTATCTATTTATCTATTTTCTAGAGAGAGAAAAAAAAAAGGGGGGGGAAAGAGGCATATATTAATATTTAAATGCAATTATTACTATATACTTGTATCGTATATGTATATAGCAGTTCTACCTCTTCTGTTTTATGTTAAACAGCATTATAACGATTAAATGCAAAGTACCAGCATGCTAAAAACTGCAGCACGTGTACTTATGCAGCGACTAGTATTACTTGATACTGACACTGCCCAATGAGGTAAAGGCGGCTGATATTATCGGCTAGTACCTAATAGCAGCACTATTAGCCAGCGATACTATGGCTTAATAGGTAGGCAGGCATACCAGTAGGCACTTTAACCTGCTGACTGGCGTGTGCTGGCCCGATAGCAAATCCGCCGTGATTCAATCCCCTACTTTCGGCATCCTTAGTCGCCCGTGCTTCTCTTCTGCACGATCCTTCTTCCTCAGCCGGGTGTCTCATCCCCTTACGATCTCTCCCAGACAGCTGATCGGTAGCTGGATTGAATTGAATTGCGTTGCCTGCCTGGACGCAGACATCCCATTTTGGTTAACGACTACCTGTGCGTTTCTCCTGTGAGCCTCACCTGTTACTCACCTGCTACTTACAGTCCACTTCGGCCGCAAAGCCTCCTGAGCGCGCCAGTTGCGGACTTTATACGAGGCCCGGATGCTAACGTGCGAGACATTTGCCAGAGGAACATGTTTTAACTCGTCATAATTTACCTCGTTGCGGTTTGCCTTCTTTGCCAAACCGTCTCTGCTCAGCTGGATACTGCAGAAACTCGCCAACTGTTCTCCCGTCTTTAGCCCCTCTTCTCTTTTTTTTTTCTTAACTACTCTGCTCTTCACTCCCGAAGCATGCTCAATATGTCTGGGAGCCACGTCGCCGGAAATCGCAACAGCACCCCTGAAGTCAATGCCACTCCTTCTCTAAGACCGCCTTCTTCTCGGGCAGTTGGCTCTGGCAGCTCGCTGCGCGCGTCTGCCGACATGGCGGCCATATCAGGGACCTCGACGGCCAACCGCATCAGGCCGTCGTCTGACTTCTACGGCCAGCCACAGCAAGGCGGTCTTGGCCCTGCTGGCTTGGATATCGATTCTCAGGACAAGATCGCCCAGCAGTGGATTGCCGATATTGACCAGTATGAGACGACGCTGGAGGAGATGGCTGCCGCCACGCTTGACCAAGACTTCAAGGACGAACTCAGCGCCATTGAGCAGTGGTTTCGAGTGTTGAGCGAGGCTGAGCGCACGGCCGCTCTGTATGCCTTGCTGCAGCAGACCACTCAGGTCCAAATTCGCTTCTTCATCCAAGTTCTCCAACAGATGGGCAAGAACCATCCCATGTCTGGTGTTCTGTCTCCCGCGACTTTTGATAAAGGTACATCTTGCTCGCAGAATTGACTCACGAGTTTTCCAAGCTAATGTTTCCGCAAGATCCGATGTCCAGTCGACTCAGCGATGCTATGAACAAGCTCAATGTTGACTCTGCTCGAAACTCGTTCGCTCGCAACTCGGCCGTGCCATCGACCAAGCGACACTCTGGCCTTGACGCTTCTACGATCAACGCCATGTTCCCAGACGCCGCTGCCGCTATTGCAACCGAAAAGGCCAAGTTCACCCAGCAAACAGGGAACCCACCTTCGTCGAATCGCAACAGCTTAGCCATCGACCCACGAGCCGCGATGACGGGACCAGCCGCCCCTCAGGAAGCCAGGGAGGCCAATGCTGCCCCGGCGGCATCACCCTGGGCTCCCGGTGGAGATGCAGCGGCATCTTCCAAGGCAGGCTCGTCCCAAACTCCAATGGGTCAATTTGTACAGCCTCCAGCATCCGCGGGACTACGATCACCAAGGCCGCAGCTCACTAGCAATTCCACCCTTCAAACGACGACCTTGACGGCCCGAGACAAGACTCCAGCTGATTTGCCTCTCCTATCCCCATATGCTAATGGAGGCGGCAGCTGGGCTTCCATGGTTAATACTCCAATGGCGCCGACATTCAACACCGGAAATTCCACTGGCCAGGCTGATATGATTGCCAACGCGACTGCAATGAAGTTGGCTGCCCTTTCTACAGTTAACAATCGCTTCGCTCTCGATGACGTTCGCAAATATAGAAGGGCTAGATCTAACGATGCCCCGGGAAGCCAAATGCCGCCTACTCCCTCGCAGATCAATATTCCCAGCGCCAACGTGGTGATGATTAACGAACACGGGCAGGTCATGACTCGTGACCAACTAATGGCTCTCCAAGCTCAGCAGGGTCTCAGCTTTGGAGGACAACGATCTCGTCCCAGCTCTCCGGGTCTACCTTTGCAGTCCGGAATGGGCCCCATGGCGCATTTTGCCTCGCCTCAGCATAACGGCTTTCTTAGCGCATACGATAATTCTGGATTGATGTCTGGAGGCATACCACCTGTTGGCTTGGGACAACTAGGAATGAATACTCATGAAGGCTACCTCTCCGACCACTCGGATATGGCTCGAGGTCGTTCACCGCGAGGAAGACGAGGAAGCTCCAAGCCGCCTGAAGATCCCACCGACATTTCTCTTCTTCAAGATATCCCTAGCTGGCTTCGTAGTCTGCGACTACACAAGTACACGGATAATCTGAAAGATATGAAGTGGACGGATCTGGTCGAATTAGACGACAAGGCCTTGGAAGACCGAGGCGTAAATGCTCTCGGAGCGCGACGCAAGATGCTCAAGGTCTTTGAACAAGTCAAAGGTGAGTGACTATTTTTTACCCCTTAATACCAACCCAATACTCCTTGGCTCCCTTTCGCTTATACCCCAGTTGTTACGAATTGATTCTAACAGAAGTGATGCAATAGAAGCCAAAGCAGAAGGCAGACTATAAGATCCAGTTGGTGTAATGCAGAATGACGGCATGAGCGCTGGCTACTTATTAGGTTTGTATTAAGGAGTTATAATCACGAATTATATACTACGAAATGGAATGACGAGAAGAAGAATATGCTATTATCACAAGATTTTTAATATAAACATTATATATAAATTACATTATAACAAAAGTTTATACACTTTAGGATGGAGACTCGGAAATAGCATTACTGTTCTTTTATTCATTTTTTTGCTAAATTGTTCAACCATAGATAGCTTGTCAACTACATGAAAACTCCATTATTGTTCCGGGTATCATTTCAAGATTAGGTCTTGGGCCTTAGTTTCTTTGTCGTCGTTTAGCAACTACTGATTTGTAGAATGCCTTTCGTCCTTCTCTCTTCTGGTCCTGTATGGAAGAGTATTTGGACGCGAGCTTCGTGTCATTATGCGCAACCATGACGGTCTCTAGTAGTGTTTGCTTTCTCTCCTTACGGCCAAGTCTCGCGCTGTATGGGTCGGTTGGACTGGCAATGACTTTGCCCACCTGCGAATATACGGGGGCGCTGGCTCGTAGGTTTTTTCTCTGATGTTTAGGGTCTAGGACATTTCGCATGCGCAAAAGTTGCCAGTCTCTCTTGAACTCTGGCGTCATGTTGGTTTTGGGAAGATCAAACCAGTCAGCGCCTGCTGTGTTCTGTTACATGTTAGCGATTAAGCCTTCCGCCAGTTACATAAAAAAAGCTGATATTGGCCCATTGGGGGTGAGTGTAAAAGGTGACTTGAGTAGCTTGGTATTCAGAGTAACTATGATGATAAAAAAAAATCAGGAGCCACGGGACGATAGCCCAAGACGGACGTTGTCCCGTGTCATTGTGCCTTGCGGCTAACTTTCATCTTTATACCGGCAATCTCGTTTGAAAGAGGACATGAAGGATAGAGGGAATGAAATGAGAGGTAGAAAGAAGCAATAAGAGGATTTTCAGCTTACCTTACCCTTCCGCTGTGCATCCACCTTGGGCTGTGGCACGCGGACTTGCGCCATCTCTGGCGTGGGAGCTACAGCCTTGACAACATCCTCTCCTACTGGCTTGGCCGCCGGCGAAGCTGTTGAAGCTTCCTGGGCGACTACACCACCGCTGAGACGCTGCTCGGCTTGCTGTAGGAGCTTCTGGATGTCATTATCGGCAAAGTCAGCCATAATATGACCCGCGACAATGAAATCAATTGCCGGCCTTGTGAGAAAGCGCTGGAGGGAAAATTTTCGAGAAAGAAGCTTTTTTGGAAAGAGAAATCCTGGTGATTTTGGTTATGCAGAGAAGTGGATATCCTATTACAAGAATTTTTTTCGGCCCCCACTGCCAAAAAACCAATTATGTAATGCGGGCATTATGGCATGTGGGAATTTATGCAGCTATCCAGAAAGCGAGGCACGAATCGCCTAGCTGGTTCGGGTTAATGATGGCTGCCCAGCGCATAAGCTAGCCGCTGCTCCAGTTGTGAAGCAGCTCTGACAACATCATCCAAGTAGAGCCCAAAATCAACAACGCGATTGCTGTTACACTGATAACGCGCTTGCTGCACCTGTTGGATTTTTGCTGATACAGTGGCTTGAGTCTCGCTGGTAAACAGGGACTTGTTTATATCCTCGCTTTTATGTACGTATACCCTATGATGAGTTATCGATGCTAGTCTCTGATGCTATTTAATAGCTTGCCTTGCAGCACCGTCGCCAACCTCGCTGCCCATCACCCACCCAGCGTTAAACAATGGAGTCGCAAAACCAGTCAGCACCAACCCACCCGTCACATAACCGGCCGCCACCCGTATACGATCCCACACAAGGAGGTCACTATGGTTAGTTCTTCTCTCGCTGCCCGGCTGAGCGTCCGCTATGGAAATGCTAATGCGCCCGCATAGGTGCCTGTGCTGCTGTTCGTATAGTTCAAATAATCTGTTTGGCCATGCCATCCTTGTTAACAACAGATACAGCTTGCCTCGCAAGGCTTTGCGCCGGCCGAGCTATACACCGGCCCCTGGGCTAATGTTTGTTCTCCTCCTGCTTCTTTTTTGCGCTTCTACTCTTGGCTTCTGATAGCTGACCACTGGGCTGCTAGGTTCACCAAGGACTCACAGGACAGTACAAGGATATTTTGACAACGTACTGGCAACAGACAATTAGCCACCTGGAAAGCGACACTCACGATTACAAAATCCATCAGCTCCCCCTTGCCCGTATCAAGAAGGTCATGAAGGCCGACCCAGAAGTCAAGATGATATCTGCGGAAGCACCGATTCTATTCGCCAAGGGCTGTGACATATTTATTACAGAACTCACCATGCGAGCATGGATCCATGCTGAGGAGAATAAGCGCCGCACTCTGCAGCGATCCGACATTGCCTCGGCACTTGCTAAATCCGACATGTTTGATTTCTTGATCGACATTGTCCCTAGAGAAGAAGCTACAGCACACGCCAAAAGAACCACCACCCAGCCATCCGCCGCGCAGCCAGTACCCGGCGGAGCCCAAGCACCAATGCCCGGGCACCCAGGCATGGCCCAGGCGGCTGGCCATCCGTCTGGTCACCCAATGGCTGCAGACTATATGGGCGCGCATGCGCTCGGCTCTGAGCAAGACTACAGACAGACCACCAACATGTATCCTGGCCAGGTTCCCCCGGGCCCTCCCGCTGCCGCTTATGGACAGACCCAGCCACAAACAGCCATGTATGGTGAGATGGAGGGCATGTATCCATACTCAGCAATGCAACCACAACAGGTAAGTAAAATTCTGCCGCAACATAACCCTGCTAATAGTCGATAGGCACCAATGCAGTCTGAAGAATTCGAATAGGTCTCGCTTTAGATTGAAAAGGGAGTTGATGAAAGCCAGCATGAGACAAGTGCAATATCACGGTCGGTTGTGACATAACAAAGTTCGCTGGCTCAAGTTATCTACTGCCTACACCCTCCCTGATAATGTGAGGAGTCTCCAAATGGGCAAAACATCAGACAACTCTTGTGATCTGGAGACACATCTTAAAAACAGTTTGCTTCATTTCATGATGGCGAAGCGAGACAGATTGGAAAGCGGCGCAGTTCTCGCCGAAGGTTGTGCGGTAGGAGTAAGCCTACACTATGTTAGCTCTTGTTTGTTTTGGGCATATTTTGTTTTCAAGTGTACGGGTGATGACGTACTTCTCGAGTAGCATCGGCCCATTGAGAGGATCAACTCGGCCATATTTCTTGTTGCGGATTGAAATATCATAGAATTCGTCATGATTATCGGACTGCATGAGATTCACAGTCTGCTGAAGCTCGTCAAGATTTTCACGTAGCATCTGTCCGTTTTCTAAGCTCCCAACAAAGTCGGTAAGATAGTTGACGTCTTGTGCCAAAGCTGAGACTCCATGACTGTTGATGTTTCGAACTTCTGATGAAAGAGGGAGTGCCTTTTTTGGTCAGTACATATAAACTGAACTACACTTTTTTTTTTAAAAAAAAAAAAAAAAAAAGATTTGATAGGCAGCTTACTAAAATCTTCTCGGCTGCGTGGCTCAGAGCATCAAAATAGATCAATTCTTTAATTTCCCTAGGCAAACCCAGGAGCGTTGAGTTCATAATGTTGGATAGATATCGAGTAAGAGTTTGCATGTAGTTGCTTGGCTCCGTCGGCACTGCACTTGCCAACCTATATAGTAAATGGTTTCATTAGCTCCTGTGGTGAGTTCTATATGCAAATGTCTTACCAGTCATATTCTGCAGTATCGACAAGATCGTCAATTTTTGAGTTGACTAGCTCAAATATTCTTTTTTCGGCAGTCTTCTTGTTGTTGCGGAACTCTTCGGTTGCATTCAATCTCAAAGGACCACCCGCCGAAGTGGTAGATCTTGCTCTGATCAACAGCTGTTCTAGCTCTCGGCACGCTATCTCAAAGTGCTCTAAATTGATGAGAATCTGCACAATCTGTCCCAGGTATTGGGAGCTAAGACGCTCGACGAGAGACTTGCAAACTTTCTCACTTAAAAGCTCATCCAAAGACTGTTTCATTGGTCAGCTATCTATTCCACTAGATTGAAACATTAAGGGGAGAGCATAAAGATCAGACCTTTCGGAGGGTTTCATCAATAATATCTGAGTGCTGAAAGTGGTCATCGAGAAAGAAATAGAACTGGTTCAGAAAGTTTCGGATATCGATACAGCAGAGGGGGTACATCTGAGAGAATGGTAGAACACATGGAAATCTATTCATCATCGTCAGCATCTGCGCATTTTGGAGGAATAAGATAGACTCACGCAAGTTCCTCCGTAGGTCGATCTGGTGTAAACCAGCTGACATTGATCACTTTCTCGTAATCGCTGAGCGAGTTGATAGCCATTGGCATGTAGTCGTCGGTGGAAACAATCTATCACGTATGTAATGTTGGAAAAATGAATTTCTACTTTGAAAAATAAAATGCGAGAGAGAAAGGTGAATTTCCATACTAACCTCTTGAAAGTCTTCACTGAATCGACGCTTCAGCAGCTGAGCATATTTATCGAAGAGCTGTAAGAGGAAGTTATCAAGAGCAGAGACGGAGTATCCCCAGCCCTAAACACAATCAGTGACTGCCAAATTAATGTAGCTATCTTTCTTCTTTCTTTTCTTTCTTTTTGTTTTACACGGAAACATGCTTACTTCCATAGTTTGGATGAACATGGCGATAAAGCCTTTTATTTTAAGTAACACTTCAGCATTGTCGATATCTTTCAGGGATTTTGTTGTGATATTTATAGCTGCAGTGCACATGGAATCCCATAGTTCCTCTACCTGTGTTATTTGTTAGAATAAAACTGAGCACTTTGAAATTTAATGCGCAGGTAGACTTACATCAACCACCGAGCGTAGATAAGGCACGCGCGCCATCGTTGCCTTTTCTATGATTGCGAACCCGGCTATTCCCTCAAGTAAGCTGCTAAGAGATGATTCATCCTCAGCTAGCAGATCAATTGAGGTCGGGATAAGAAGATCCTTTTGTTGACGCCTAGTAGAGGCGTATTCTGATCGAAACCGGTCGCTATGCCCAAGAGCATCATGAATATGCAGAGCTTCAAATAGTGGCGTAAAATCAACTTGTAATTCTTCATTGTCGAGCACATCAAATTCTTCATTTTCATCCGAAATAAGCTCAATGGAGGAGTTTAACTTGAAATTTTCCAAGAATTTCTCATTCTCGATTCGCGCCCTCTGCCGCGACCTCCGCATCTCAGTATGATAGAATGCGACTTCTCCAAGAAATTGCGAGGTTTCACGGATCCGAAAAAGCCAGGTATTCAAGTCAGACATGACCGCTTCGGAAATTGCCCTTCGCGAGGCAGGAAGGGACTTCTGAATAACATCGGCCAAACGATGCTGGGTCGCATACCGATTCTGAAGGATAGGGACAAGATGTTCATTCTGCAAATCTTCCAGCGACTTCAGAGCAGAGTAGTACTTCTTTCGGCGTACAAGTTCGTGGGAGTGGTTGACGGCATGCAGTACTGTAAGAGACTCGCGGAGGGCATCTGCCGCGTCAGCAATGTTCTGGCGCACAGCCTTGGTGTTGACGAGGGCGCCTTTTTGCTCAGCAAGCTTCTCAGTGCTTGCTTGAATCGACTGGTTGAGCTTGAGAATCTCGGTCGTGAGAGTGACGGTCCCCTCGCGTACTTCCTGCAATCTGTGGACCGAATCCAGAAACTCTTCGTGCTTCGTCAATCCGATTCGTTCGATGTCTGTCTCGCGGTCTTCGGAATAGCGAGATAGGGATTGCAGCAGAGCTGGCGTTCGCCGCGAGTTAGTAGCATCTTTAAGCACAGGTATGAGGTGGTCAAGGTAATCGGAATCAGAGGTCGACAAGATGATCTGGCACTTGGTTAGGCTAGGCTGATAGAGAGCAACGTGTAATGGAATCACGAACTTGAGGTACAGCAGACGTGTAGTCGTCTAGAGCACCGTGCCTACGAGGCATTGTTGCATATTGGCTCCGGAGACACGCCCCTGTATTCCTGTAAGTCTGGAAATAGTTGAACAGGTAGAAGTGGTCAAGATTAATGGCAAGGGTGAAGATGCAGATGCTCAACCGCAGTGACAGACAAGCTACGGAGTTTCGGCGCTAGGTACCAGCCTAGCATTTAAGGTGCCTCAGGTACCCCTTGTCAAAGTCCCTTCGAAAAAGCATCTGAAGATATGTTTCGGTTAAGTTAATTTTGTTTTAGAAGACTACTATGCCATTATTTGATTAAACCCAGACATGCCATAGGCGTCGTTAGAATTTTACATTCCTCAGCATGAGTCCCTATTTCACCAATCGATATCAATTGCTTTATTATGCACAGAGCTGTGCTGCGGCTATTAGCGCTTGATTAGCTACGATACAGCACCAGGGATCCCACATCTTAGGGGGCCGTGCCGTGCTATCTGTACCTACTAGAAAGTACCCCGCGCTCTGCTTTCCAGTCCCTAATTCGACCATGGCCTCATCCATTTCCAACCAGCTTGCTCGTTCCGAAATCTCCAGGTCGTCGTCATGTCTGGAGATTCAAGCCTGGTGGGCTGCTTGGTTGAACGGCTATCTAGCAGGGTGAGCACTAGATGTCCAGCCCGTGTAAACTTTAACGTTGCGAATGCCGGCTAATATAGATTTATACATTCTTGCGCTACGGTTAGCTACCGCACGTCACCGGAACGAGCAGCCCAAATCCCCTGGAGGATGAAGTACTGCATATAACGAGGTCAACCCTCGTTGACCTAAGCAAGGCGTCCGTCGACACAATCCTCGAGTCCCTGGTGGCACTACTCGAAGATCTCGCGCGCCCCTACCATGTCATCTCGGAGCACCCGAGCCTGGTGTTGTCGTCTGAGCTCTTCGTCCTGAGTCTCGCGGCAGACTGCTGCTCTGCCCATTGGGCCGCACAACCCAATTCTCGCAACAGTGGCACAGCTTTGCCGTCTACTACGTTGGGCGAGAGGCTTGTTGTTCGAATCTTCGATGCGCTCAAAGATCTGCTGGAACCGATATCCGACAATTATATGCTCTCGGCGCAAGTACTCCTGGATCAAAGCCTTGAACCTGGTACCAGCGTAACTTTCTCGACCAGTGGAACGCCACAAGATACCCATTACGATACGGCCAGCGAAAGCCCCCTTACTTCGTACTTTAAAGAGGTCGAAGCTCATGTTAAAGCACTTGTGGGATATGTCACAGCATCCAGCTGGTCCCATTCATTTAGCTACCTTAAAAATGTTATATACAATGTCCGCGTTTCTGCGGCGGCAGATATAACCGCAGAACCCGGAATCTCTCAAGAGTCGGAGAGGGGCTCGCTCATAATTGTGCAGCTTGTTTCCTCTTTCTGGGTTGATAGTGCTAGGCTTGGCTCTATCATACAAGAGTTTTGTTCAAGCTATCTTCACTTTCGAAAGTCATATCAAAATGCTGTCGCTGCTGCTATACCATTATTAATATCCCGATGGATTGATCGGTGTCCGCAAGAATTTACTCACCTCCACCGCCTCCATAGGCGGCTTGATGGAGGCGCAGACACTCTTTTTGATATGACACAAACCGTGACTGACGTTAGACGCAAAACGCTTCTATTTCCTCTTCAAACGACTCTCCTTTTCCTAATGCCTGATGTTTTCGAAGTTGCTAGTAACATGAGAGAGGTCAGGGGCGGCAATATCATGAAGAAAGTGTCGTTTCTCGATGGGTTGCGTAAAGCCATGAAGAATGGAAATGAGCAAGCAGGATATTGTGTCATCTCTTTGCTCCGTGCTGCTCGCCATTTCAATGCAGAGAGCGACTCTGCCCTTGTCAGTTATGCAATGGATGTGCAAGATGAAGTACGGGATGCCGTGTTTCGCCATTCTGCTACAAATTCGCTCTCAGCCCAGTTTGACCAAAATATGATCACTGCTGCTTTTATTACTTTGGCACATCTAAACTTGGAAGTGTGCATTGACACTGTCCTTGATACGTGTATCTCACCTTCATCGCCATATAGGTTCAAAGTTGCGGTCATCCAAGCATGCTGTCATCTTGCAAACCAACCAAACTCTTCCAAGGACAATGAACTCTTCAACGATGCCCTTCCCTTCATTCAGTCACAGCTAAAGGTTTGCCACCTCTTGTTACTTCCCACTGTGGCGATGCTGACTGCTGTTAGGCTTGTGTTGCTGCTCAATGGGATTCGACAGCTATTCTCAGTAACGAGGTCATAAACATAGCACGCAGTATCCTCAAGTTTCTGGGCGCTCTGCCTACGCCATTGCTAAATGAACTGACTCGCCAATCCCCGGCGATTGATACTTTGGGGCCATTTATATTTACTGTAATATCATCCAACAAGATTATTTGCCAGACAGCAACCGAGGTCGCTGAGCGACTGTTCGCAGAACATCCGGAGGCTGTCAAGGCATTCAATGAGCACAGCCATCCCGAAATAGTCGAACTGCGGGAAACTTTCTGGACTCGAAGGTAAAATCAAGCGCATATCTTGCTCGACATAAGCTAATACACGTTTAGCTCCAAGGTTATATTAGAATTATGTGAACGAATGGTTCATCCTCGGCTCCCTGAACTGACGACACTGCATGATTATCTGAAAGCTCGCCTTACAATACTGAAGAATATTCCGGTAGGTCTTCTTAATGTATTACACAGCAATCCCCTAACTTCATTAACCATTTCTGTAGGAATTGACACGGCTTCCTGACGAACTCCCTGATATGGTAGCCGCATCGTCAAAACTGGAGACTATTCTCTTGGTATCTCTTTGTTCCGCAGATATTGACGTTTGTCAGCTTGTGACGTCCTGCATTGGCCTATTTCTAGCAGAGTGTACTTGCATCAGTGAATTCACCGAATCCGTCAAATCATCAGCTTCGGTGCTTCGTAATGGAGATATATTCCGCGAGATTGCTTCTCCAGCTTTCCGGTTCACAGGATTGGTCGCTTTTCAAAAGCGTATTCGAAACCTCCTACGTCGGATACAGTTTCCGACATTGGGCATACTAAACGCTTGGGAAATGGCATTCGATCGTTGGATCTTTTTAGTCCAGAAGGTTTCTACGCTCCATCCGAATTCTGTTGATGATCGACTTCTGTCAGAATGGCGAAACTTTTCAGGATTTCTTGCGTCTCTTGGGGGGGCTTGTACTACGGACCAGGCTATTGCCGCAGAGGACCCTTCACTCCAAAATCTGGCATGGATCGACCGATCTCCAGCTGAGCAATCTGAAGAATCTTCCCTTAAACGCTACCTCAAGCTAGCTATTCAGCTTTTAGCGTGTGCAAACGTCAGGGTTCGTGAAGCTATGCGAGAGATATTGTCCAGCGAAGTATCTCCTATTCTCTACCCTGCCTTGTTCAAAGCTCTGGAGTCAGAATTAGAAGTGCTATTTGCCGGCGTCCTCACTCCAGCAGACAAAGCTCAAGAAACCGATATCATTTTTGCAGAGCAGGCTGCTTCTTTATTAAAGACTTTGGTCGAAAGACTGGAAATCCCCGCGGATTTAGCTGCTGCCTCATCTGTTCACTTGGGCCTAATAACACTGAATTTCGCCAAGTTCATTGATGGAATTGCAGATACTGTAAATACCCTGCGTGTTGAGATAAGGGTTTGCCAATTGTGCGAAATTGTGACAAAGAGGAAAGAGCATTTAAACCTTCGTGATGACGTCCATATACGAAATCAGGTCCTTGAGTATATCATCGGTTGGATAGACCGACCGCGATCCCCGCTCGTGGATCAGACTGGGTTGGTTGGGAGACAAGATGATCTGAGCAGAGTTCAAAAAGACCTTGACAAAGCTTGTCTACGAGCTCTAGCAAATCTCACCTTCCGTCTGCCGCTACAGCCCGCTGACAGCCAATCGGATGTTGGAATGAGTGAGATGAAGTCTCAGATGTTCCATACTTACTTCAATCGATTTCTTTCTCTTTTAAATCATGAATCGGCCGAAGTGAGCAGAACGGATCTTGCTACAACACTTCCTGGCCGAGATGAAGTCATTTCTAATTCAGATTTGGCTATTACCATTCTTTCTAATCTCCTGAGCGCGAATATCGACGTCGGTTTGAAACATTCCATCAATATCGGATATCATGATAACGTTGAGATTCGAACCGCATTTGTCAAAGTTCTGTTCAATATACTCGTTCAGGGAACCGAATTCAGTAACTTGACAGACTCGGCTGTGAGCAAAAAATACGAGGAAGTTCTAGAGGTTTGTTCTCTCGCACCCTGTTTAGGTATATTGTGCCACTAACATTCTGGATGAAGTTGATTACAAAAGATTTATCATTTTCTACGTCAATGAGCGCCATATGTCCAAGCACAGACGTCGATGAGCTCACAATTTCCCTTTTAACGGTATTTGAGCAGAGAGGCCTCATTTTCGAACTTTTTGAGGCACTGATTAGAGCCGAAATAGAGCAAACCGGTGAGTTACTTTGGTCTTTACACTCGACAGCATTGGGTCAAGCATGGACTAACTTCTCCCTCAGAGAATGAGGCAGAAATTCTGCGGCGTAATTGTGTAGCAACCAAAATGCTATCTGTCTATGCCAGATGGAAAGGTTTTGCTTATTTACAGGGAACTCTTCACAAGGTCCTAGAACGGCTCATGCTCACCTCACAAGATTTAGATTTGGAGCTGGATCCCACTAGGGTTGGCACTCAAGAAGAATTGGACAAGAACGCCCTTCAGCTTCAGATCGTTGCGAAGGTTTTTATGGACGATATTTGTGCTTCTGCTTCCAATATACCCCCATCGTTCAGAAAAATATGCAGTATAGTGAGTCTAGACAAAGCTTGGTCATTATTGGTTAATAGCTCTCACACAGTCAATAGATTTCCGATGCAGTCTTGCACCGTTTTCCTAATGCCAAGTACACTGCCGTTGGCGCGTTCATCTTCCTTCGGTTCTTCTGTCCTGCAATTGTTGCTCCAGAGGTAGAAGGACTAGTATCTACACCGCCATCCAAGGAAATGCGCCGAGGACTGCTTCTTATCGCAAAGATTATCCAAAATTTGGCCAACAACGTTCTGTTCGGGACAAAGGAGCCATATATGTTTCCGCTTAATCTCTTCTTGGTCCAAAACATTCATGTTGTGATAGGTTTTCTGCGTGAAATATCGGTGAGTAGTTTGAAACCTGCTTCCTATGTAAGTAGATGAGCTGACACTTAGGAAGATTCCGCCAAGCCAAATGGAGATCACTGTCAACAAAAAGGCCATTGATTTCGGATCATGTGTGGTTTTGCATCGATTCCTTTATGATCACTGGGACCATCTTCGACAAATCCTTGTTTCCAGAGAAAGTAGGGAATTTGTAAGATCACCTGGGGAGCATGCTCATGGTCGGTCACCGGCCATAGAGCCATTTCGTAATCTTATTGCAAATCTTGGCCCACCACCTTTGGCTATATCATGGAACCGCCCTCAGATTTCCACCAATAGCCCGCCTTTATATTCACGATTTCAGAATTTCATGCTTCGTAACGCTTTTCGTGGTACAGAGTCTTATTTAACATCTCGTGCGGTATATGACGGTGGCGAGAGTAAAGTAAGTTATACTAAATACTCTTCAATTTCAAGATAGTCCCCCTTTGCAAGTGTAGGGCGTGCGTTAACGAATTTTCTTAGGATGGACTTTCGATTATTTGTATTATATTGCGACATATTGAAGCGGACAATATTGATTACGACACAATGCTTTATTGCTTTCTCAAGGTTGGTTCCCTACTCTCTCGCCATAATTCGGCAGATGCTTTGTCTGGTGATATAATATGATGACGGCGTTATATTGAGCTCACAATATTATCATTGACGACCGAGTAATTTTGAATGAGGTTATGCTTACTGGTCGACAGATTGCAAGCAGGCTCTGGCATGAACCCTTCGGTGTCTTCATAGACGCCACTTCTTACAATGGACGGAACGATCCCCAGGATGACTTCTTCAAAATGCTAGATCTTCTTGCTCCATCAGAACTCGCACTTAATCAGACAAGGATTTATGTTTATAACATGAATAGTGCTTTCAGGTAAGCTATAAGTACTTCTCTTGGCTTTTTATTGCTGCTGACGGCACATGTACAGGAGATGTTTCCGACACCTTTTGCGAGTATCCACCAGGACAGACAGCAGTGCTTTCCATCCAAGAAACGTAGAGTATCATCTAATAGGTAGCCTTCAGGATCTTCAAGCCCATTTTCATCTCAGCCAACTCCATCTTCCGAAGGAAACGATTAGCGTTGTAACTGATACACGCTACATGTTTCAACCCATCACAAGGCTTTCTAAATCAAAAGGAAAGGTGGAGGTCGTCATTAAAGTGGGAAGTCAGTTTGTCCAAGTGGCAACAACCAAGAAACAGGAAGTCTTGTCTGGCTTCCGCCTCAGTACTACTGTCAATGATATATTCCGGCTTGGCGACGTGGAAGAAGCAACAACATCATTGCAGTCAGAAGATGACTCTTCCTTTGGACTCCGAGCAGATGGAGGGAAAATAGTGATGTATTTCACCAGTCCAAAGAAAGCGGACGTACTTCAGACCATCCGCAGCGCTAAGAACAAGCATGGAAAAGAGAATCGCACCTATAAGCCATTCGAGAGACTAATGCGTCCTCAAGACGTGCCTGGTACACTACTCAACCTGGCCTTTACTAACTTATTAAGCTCTGATCGCTCCCTGAGGCTAGCATCTTATAATTTGCTTGGAGCATTGTGCAGAGCCTTTAAATTTAGCGCAGATGCCAGATTATCTTGTGCAAAAGGTGAGTACTAAACAGTTATGTTCGATACATCCGCCAGGGCGGCCCTCTGATGCTAATCCGGTGAGCCAGATATATCTGTTCCCATTGACCCCATGAGTTTTGTTGTTGAAATAAGCAGCATTTTAGCAGCTACGCAGCCGCAACTCACATCTGATTTCTTAACCGAGTTTTTCGTTGGGTGGGAGAGCTTTCCCGATGAACAAAAGCCGCTCAGCTTGGCATATATGTCACCATGGCTTGCCGGTCTTCGAACAAATGTTTTGACTAGTGAACAAGATAGTGAAAAGGGAAGAGAAAAGGTCGCGACACTGCTAAGAAAGCTTATCGACCTCATTGTTCTGGATCAACACCTTTCTTATGCTCTCCAGCATTTTGTGCTGCCTTCAATTACCGATGACGAGCTACTGCTTGACATATTTCTTGATGAGCTCATTAAAACTGCTTTGAGTTATGGAGCTCATGAAGACTCATTAGATGTCATCTCACCTGTCATTGTTGGGATTGGTACTGCCTCTATCAGAGGAAAGATATTCTCTCGACTTCGCAAAACTCTTAACCGCTCGTCTTTGAGGCCAACGAGGTATCTACAAGATAGCCCAGTTTGGGCAGAAATTTGCGTCCTTTTGCAGTTTTGCGTTGCATTGTCGTTTGATAGTGGTGTTCAGTCAAGACTATTCTTGCCTGAAATCTTCCACATTGTAACAATGCTGGCAAACACAGGCGATAATAGCGTTCGCTCACTTGTATATAAGCTATTGATCAACTCAATCCATTCAGTGTGTACGGCTTTCAACTTGGATGAGGCCAAACTTACAAAACTGAAGGCGGATCTTGACCTTCTCTGCGAACCTCGGGGAGACGCGTTTTCTTCGGCATCTGCAACCATGCGAGATGGCGCTTCTATCTCGACGGCACACGACTCAAATTCGACGTTAGCAGCAACGGAAAGTCTAACCGTTATTTTATTTGACATATGTTCCACTGCGGCACCTTCAGTTGATCTAGCCAATAGCTGGAGGTCACGATGGATGAGTCTTGTTGCAAGCACAGCTTTCCAAATAAATCCAGCCGTGCAGCCCAGGGCCTTTGCAGTAATGGGATACTTAGCCCGTGAAGAGGTAGATGACGACTTACTCTATCAAGTTCTTGTCGCTCTACGCAACAGCATTGGTCAGTTTGGCGAAGATGGAAATAGCGAAATGCTGGTTTCTATCGTTACTTCACTATCTAAAATGATGATCAAGCTTCCCTCTTCATCTCGCTATGGCCTTCAGCTGTTTTGGCTAGCCATTTCTCTTGTTAGACTTGTGCCCATTGGCCTCTTCAACTGCACAGCTCAGTTTCTCGAAGCAGTCTTGACCAATATTGGTGCTATGAATGGTGCTACAGGAGAAAAAATAGTTTCACTTCTACTACAAAGCCGCGCTCAGCTTGAGGAGGCAGCGCTACCGCTTGATGATGCATATGGAATCCACTTCGATTTTGAGAACTTTCATTTTGCGGTTTGTGCTTGCCTTGTCCGCGGACTCACCGACACATCAACACGCCCGGCAGCAATGCGCGTCCTTTCTTCATTTTTTGAAATTGTCAATTCCACTCCAACCCCCCGAGCACCTAAGGATGATCCTACAACAGACTCACTACCTTATCTTGCCCTTATCTCGGCAAGGGGCGTGCTGCATGAAGACTATAGAGACGGTCTCTGGATAACTGGGATCAACTCAGACGGTGTTGGTGACACTACTGTCTTCAACAGTCGCCTGAAGATGGAGAGTGTAAGGGATAGAGATCTGCTGCTCATCTCTGCTATTGAATTAGTTGACTTCCAGTATCTTGAGGAGCGGGTTCAAGTCCGGAGCTTGCAATGGCTTAACGACCTAGCCTTGCAGCGACCTTTAGTGTTTGAGCAATTGTAAGTGCAACCCGCTGGTATGTTGGAGTTAGGTTTGGTATTTTGACTGACTGCATGTAGATGCGGCGCAATACCCGCGTTAATTGAGGATGTATTACTGCATAGCCAGGATAGTAGCGCTCTTAAAGCTGCGAATACTTTACTGCGAACAATATCATCGAATGTCAGTTTTCAGGGTAAAATGGCCTCCATGGATATGCTTATAGATAAACTGCATAAGATGGGATTTGCAGGGCTATCACGATTCTCTTCCCAAGATCTCAGGGAAGAGATTCGACAAGCATGCTTTAATTTAACAGAGAGGTTAATCGAGGTAAGATAAATCTGCTCTTGAACTTATTATATTAATATACTAACATATAAAGTTAATAATTATATAATTATATATTAAATATTAAAATATTAAAATAAATTTTATTAATTTTATTTTTATAATATCCTAGGCTTTTATAATTTATTATAAATTTTATATTTTATTATAAATAAATATTTTATTTAAATATTATTATTATTTAATTTCTTTTAAATATAAAAAAATAAATTATTTATTATTATTCTTATTATTATTATTAAAATCCCTAGTTAATTTATTAAAAAATAAATATAATAAAAATAATATAATAAAATAATTTATAATTTATATTTTTTTTAATTAAATTTCTTATATTAATATTTAAATTAAAATAAAAATATAATAATTTATTTTTTTTAAAATAAATTAAATAAAAAAAACTTATAATTATATAAATTAATTAAAATAAATAAATATTTTTTTAAATTTTTTATTATTATTATATTTATAATAAAAATATAAATTTTTATTTAAATTAATAAAAATATTAAATATATAATAAATTAAATTTTAATAAATTATATAATTATTTAAAATTAATATTTTATTTTAAATAAATAATATAATATAATATATTTAATATATATTTTTTTATTATAATTAAAAAAAAGGTTTTTTAATTTTTATTATTTTTTTAATAAATAAAAATTTAAATTTTTAAATATAATAATAATAAATAATAATTAATTTTATTTTTTTAATTTTTTAAAATTTTTATTATAAATTATTTTAAAATATAAAATTTAATAATAATAAATAAAATTAAAAAATTTAAAATTTTTTAATTAAATAATTATAAAATAAAAATAATTAAAATAATTAATATTAATATATATAAAATTATATTATAATAATAAAAATTATTATATAATAATAAAAAAAAATATTTTTAGATAATATTATTTTTATATAATATTTATTAATATAAGCTTATAAAATAAATAAAATAATTTATTTAATATATTTAATTTTAATTTAATATTTTTTATTTAAATTAATTAATAATAAAATTATTATAAATAAATATTTTTATTAAATTTTAATTTATAATTTTTTTTATTATAAATTAAATTAATATTATTAATATTAATATTATTTAATATAAAAAAAATTAATAATAAAATTTAAAAAAAATTAATAATTTTATATAATTATAATTTTTTAATTTATTTATAATAATTAATTTAAATTAAATTAAATATATAAAATTTTAATATTTATAAATTATTATATATATATAATAAATAAAATTTATTTTTTTATTAATTTTTTATATATAAAAAATTATTTTTTTTTAATATTAAAATTTTATATAAAATAAATAAATTTTATTTTTTAATAATTAAAAAAAAAAATACATTTATTATTAATAATAAAATTAAAAATAAAAAATAAAAAATAAAAAATATATTTTATAATTTTAATTTATTATAAATTTTATTAAATTATTAAAAAATTATATTAAAATTTATATTTTTTAATAATTTAATAAAATTTTAAAAAATTATTTTATTTATTAAATATAAAAATATATTAAAATAAATTATTTATTATTTAAATTTAATTATAATAATTAATTTATTTATTAATATTATAAAAAATAATATTTATAATAATAATATATTTATAATTTTTTTTAAAAAAAACTTATAAAAAAATTAATAAAAAAAATTTAATAATAATTTTAATTTTATTTTATAAATTAATTATTAATAAAATTATTATTTAATATTAATTTATATTATTAATAATTTAAAAAATAAAATATAATATTTTTATTATTAATTAATTAATTATAATTTTTTTTTTAAATTAATAAATATAAAATTAAAAAAATTATATTTTATTTTTTTTTAATTATTATTAATAAAATATAAAATTTATTATTAAATATATTATTAATTTTTATTTTTTATAAATATTTTTTAAAATATTATTATTAATTTTTATAATAAACTAGAAATAATATATATATTATTAATTATAAGTAAAATAATTATAATAATATTTTTAATATTAATTTAAAATAATTTTTTTATATTATTTTAAAATTATATAAAATAAAAATATTATTATAATTAAAAAAAAATAATTAAATAAAAAAAAATATTAAAATATATTTTTTTATAATTATTTATATTTTAATAAAAAACTATTAAAAATTTTTTAATTTTAAAAAATAATAAATAATATTTTAATATTACTTATTAAAAATAAAAAAAATTATAATTTTTTTAAAATTTAAATATTAATTAATAAAAAAAATATTTAATTATAATTTATAAAAATATAAAAAATATATAAATTATAAAAAAAAATATATATATAAAATTAAAATAATTTTATTAAAAAAAAAAATTATAATAAAAAAATTTAATTTAAAATTAAATTATAAAACCTAGAAATTATATTAATATTAATTAATTTAATATTTTAAAAAAATTTTATTAAAATATTTTTTTAATTAAAAAAATTAAAATTATATTTAAAAATTATTAAAATATTTTTTTTTTTTTAATTTTTAATTTAAATAATATATTATTAATTATTTATTTAATTATAATTTTTTATTTTTTAATAATTAATTTATAATTTTAATAAATAATTATTAAAAAAAAAAATTTTTTTTAAATATATAAAATAATAATTATATATATATAAAAATTAAAATTAATATATATTAAATAATGTTTTTTTTATTATTTTATATATAAATTTTTATTTTATAGTTTTTATTTTTTTTAAGTTTTTTTATTTAAATTATAAAAAATTATAAAAATATTTTATTAAATTATATATAAGCTTATTTATATTTTAATTATATTTTATTTAATTTATATAATTATATTATAATTTTAAAAAGTTTTAATATATAATTATTATAATTTAAATAAAAGTTTTTTATAATTTAAATACAAAAAGAATTTAATTATAATATTATTAATTTAATAAAATTTTAAAATAATATTTTAATTTATTAAATATATAAAATATATTTATATATATTTTTTATTATATTTATTTAATTATATAATATAATAATTAAAAAATATTTAATTTATTAATATTATAAAAAATAATATTTATAATAATAATATATTTATAAATTTTTATAAAAAAACTTATAAAAAAATTAATAAAAAAAATTAAAAATAATATTAAATATATAATATATATTTAATAAATTATTAAAATAATAAAAAAAATATAATTTTTATTAAAATTAATTATAATTAGTTAATAATAATAATAAATAATATTTAAATATAATATTATATAATATAAAATATTATATTAATTAATTAATATAAATATATTTTTATTATAATTTAACTTTTATAATTATAATAATAAGCTTATAAAGTAAATACTTATAAATTAATTATAATTTATAAACTAATTAAATTAAAATTAAAAACTAATTTTTTAATTTATTATTAAATTAATAAATAATATATTAATTTTTAAAAAAATTAATATATAAATTTTTAATTTTATTTAATTAATTAAATATATAAATTTAATTTTTTCTTATTTAAATAATTAAATATATAAATTTAATTTTTTTTTATTTAAATAATTAAATATATAAATTTAATTTTTTTTTATTTAAATAATTTAAATAATTTAAATAACTAGTTATTAATATATTAATTATAATATAATTAAAATATAACTTATTAAATTTTATTAATTTTAATAGTAATTAATTATTATTACTTATTATTATTATATATAAATTTTTTAATTATTTTATTAATATAAATTTAAATTTTAAATTTATTTTTTAAAAAATTTTTATATTATTAATTTTATTTAAAAATTTAATAATTAAATTATTATATATTAATAACTTTTATTTAAATAATTATTATATTTATAAGTAATATTAAAAAAAATATTTAATTATAAATT